>NC_056743.1:1502985891-1503023229 GCF_019279795.1 Protopterus annectens
CATTATCTTTGCTTATAAAAACCAGCATTGCAGTACAACTGTGGCTGTGGTGTGTATACAAGGAGTTTCTTATCAGACAGAACCAGGATTTTTTCTGTATAAGAGGTGGGTTGCCATAGGACCGTAGTAGTTTATTATCTTGAATAAACCATGAAGTAAGAGCACACTTCTCTTCCATTGCCTTTAAGTTATTGTTTGGACATATGCATTTTTCACTGGTAGAGCCCTGGTGCTGACAGTGCCTTACTATATGCAGTCCTATCATCAGAATACATCTTTCAGTTTAACATATCATTTAGAGTAGTTCAGTCCACAGTGACAGCAGTTTGGCTGATTAAGAGAACTTTCGGTGTATAATTCTATTTTATTTTATGCTTTTGTACTCTTGAATGTGCTATAATGTACCAGTTTAGTTGTTTTAGATGACTAATTTCTAGTACAACTTGCAAGATTGTTTGATATCATTTCTTGTCAGCTAGCAGTGGTGTTTTGAAGTGCCTGTCAGTTGATGTTCTTCATCTCACATTGCTGCAGTCCTTACATATGGGTAGTCCGCTGTCCTCGGTCGGCCCGAATACCAAAGTATTAGGCTGACGTCGGTCATGGGCGCTCAGATCTGACATCAGAGCGTCAGGGTATAAAAGCGCATGACCGACATCATATCCTCAGTCTTTTTTGCCGCATGGTCCGATGCAGAAGCAGCGTTGCAAGTGCCGTTCGGCGTTCTGAAATTTTCGTATTCTGAGTTTCAGACCGAAACCAAGTTGGGCTAAGTACCCGTTAGAATATTTTTGTTTTTTCTTGCCTCAGTTATTTCCGGATGTCAGAAAAAGTGAATAATTGTATTTCTTGTGGGAAACAGATACCGCATAGGGATTATCACTCTCTTTGCATTCCTTGTTTGGGACTGGACCACGACGTTGTCGGGTGTCGGTTTTGTGCTAGGTTTAATAAGCGCACTATAAAAAGAAGGTTAGATTGTGCTAGGTTAGTCTTTGGTAAGCGGTGTAATTATAATATGCCGTCGGATCCTCCGCCCGCTTCCTAAGAAGCGCAAAGACAAATCCTTGAAACCTAGACAGGTTGATTCGTCCGTTTCGGACGCCGGTCCTGCAGAAACTACAGTGGAGCAGGTGGATCCGGCTGAAGTTTCTGTTGAGTCTTAGGGGGAAACTTTGATTTTGCAGGATGTGGCCTCACAGGAGTCAGGTCAAGCTGAAGGGGCCTCTCAGGTTACTGTTCTCCCTTCTATGCCTAAGGTGGTTAGGCCTTCTGCTACTATTTCTAAGGCTTCCTCTAAGGGCAGGTCTGTTTTGCCTTCCTCTGGTGTCCCTCCAGGTAATTCAGGGTCTGTGCCTAAAAAGCACATGCTTAAAATGGCAGAAGATTTGATTACTTTAATTAGAGGTTCTATGCCCCCTCCTGATAAGAGGCCCAGGGTGGAGCCAGAGTTGGAAAGTTTGGATCAGGCCTCAGATGACTCAGACTCTTCTGCTGAAGATATTCAAGATTTTCCCCTTATTCGGATTCTGATGCAGAGGATTCCACTCCTTCTGCTTCTCCTCCAGAGGATTTTTCATTTTCAGAAACTCTGCATTCCATGAGGGAGCATTTTAAGTGGGAAGGACAGGATTTCTCTGATTCACGGAAGAGGCTTAGGGAATTCTTGTTTTTACCACAGCATAGACCCTTGGCTATACCTCCTGTTTTGGATGTTGTTCAAGATGTTTTCTCGGAGGCTTCCCTTAATCCAGATTCTTTGCCTCCTGCACCAGTTAAACCGGACAGGTATTACAGGGTGCCTGAGGCTCATAAATATCTGTATAAGAGTCCTAGGGCGGACCCAGAAACTATTAGTCAGGGGCCTAAGGTGTCAGAGCTTCTGTTGTAAAGAATCCGGTTCCTCTAGATAAGGAAGCTAGAGCTTTGGATAGATGGGGTAAGAAGGTGTATACCTCTTCTACTTTAGCAATGAGGGCTTTAAATTGCCAGTTTCGTATGTTGAAATATCAGAATTTCCTCCTTTCTCAGCTAAAATCTAAAGTGGATGCTTTGGCAGAGGGCATAGAGTGTAAAGAATTGCAGGATTTAGTACATGTCTCTGAACAGGTGGGTAAGCATTCTTTGCAGTGTGGTTTTGATGCTGTACAGGCCTCTTCTAGGGTGGCTGCCACTGGTTCAGTTCTTCGAGGCACGCCTGGCTTAAGGATCAGAATTTGTCCGAGCATGTTAAAACTAGAATTCTGGATGCCCTTTACAGTCTGAAGTTTTGTTTGGTCCCCTGTGGAGTCGGTTTTGAAGAAAATGGAAGACAAGGCTAAGTCCATGCAGACTGTTAAAGATTTTTGCAGGTGCAACCTCCAAAGTTTAGTAGAAATTGGCCTACTAAGGGGTGGACCTACCCTTCTTCTGATTCTCAGTCTAGGGGTAGATCTAGACGTGGCAGGGGCAGAGCTCACAGTACATTCAGGCCTAGAACTTGGAGTTCACCTGCACAATCTGCAGGTGAGGGCAGGGGCCAGTCCTTTCGTAAACAGGCCCAATGACCTGCATTTTCAGCTGCCAGATTCTTCTTCCCTGGCAGCTCCTTTGGGAGGAAAGTTAGCAATCTTCAAACAAAACTGGCTTTTAGTCACCCAGGACAAATGGGTATTGGACATTATAAACCGAGGCTACAAGTTCTATTTCCATACATTGCCTCCTTTCAAAGGCATGCCAGACGTTCCTCCTCGGCAAAGGATAGAGGCTCACAAGCAGATTTCTTTACTTCTTCAAATAGGAGCTATACAGCCAGTTCCTCTGTCAGAAGTGGGACTAGGATTTTATTCTCGCCTGTTTCTAGTACCAAAGAAAGGGAACACGTGGAGACCAATTTTGGATTTATCTATCCTCAACACTTATCTGGACATTCCGAAGTTCAAAATGCTGACGTTACAACAGCTTTTACCTCTGTTGGGAAAAGATCACTGGATGGTAACTCTGGATCTCAAAGAGGCTTATCTTCATGTTCCTATCAGGCCCAGTTGCAGGAGGTACCTGCGTTTCGGGCTGGAAATTTACATTATCAGTTCTCTGCATTGCCCTTTGGCTTATCTACTGCGCCAGAGTGTTCACAAAGGTTCTGGCTCCAGTGATAGCCTTTTTCAGGTTAAGAGGAATACAGATTTATCCTTATTTGGACGATTGCCTGATTATCGCACACAAAGACGAACTTTTGCATCATCTACAGTATGTGGTGGTAGTGTTAAGATGCCTAGGGTATTCTGTGAGCGAAACAAAGTCCAGTCTAGTACCCTCTCAGGACATGTGCTTTCTGGGTGTGAGACTGAATACAGCTTCCCAGATGGCCTTTTGACCCCGGACAAACAAAGAAGCCTTTCTCTTTATTTCCATCAAATGTCTCTACAGTCCAGGCTGACTGCAAGGACAGTCCTTCAAGCCTTGGGGTTCATGGCATCTTGTATTCTGGTGCTTCCCAATGCCAAACTGCATATGAGGAAGCTTCAATGGTATCTCAAAATGTATGGACACAACACTGCCAAGATCTAGACACTGTCATTCAGATAATACCTTGCATTCGGAAAGAATTTTTGTGGTGGGCTCAGGAATGTCACCTAAACAAGGGACTCTCTGTGACCCGACCAGAGGCGAGTCAGATTCTAACGACAGATGCCTTGGACAAGGCTTGGGGAGCACACCTCAATGGAAAATGGGTGCAAGACACGTGGCCTGTCAGACTTCAACATTTGCATATCAACTTGAAGGAGATGTTAGCAGTCCAGTTTGCATTGATGGCTTTCAAGGATTTACTTCACCCAGGACAGGTGTTGATTCAAACAGACAACACTACTGTCATGTGGTACATCAACAAGCACGGGGGAACCCATTCGTACCCTCTTTGCAGGCAAGCGATGATTTTGTGGGAGACTGCTCTCAGTTTACACCTCAATCTTCAGGCAAGGTTTCTACCAGGAGCACAGAACTCCTTAGCGGATGTGTTGAGCAGACAAATTGTGGATCCTCACGAGTGGAAACTGGATCCTTATGTGTTTCAAAAGTTGACAGTGTTATGGGGGACTCCAGACATAGATCTGTTCGCTTCTCCACTAAATTACCAGTTGCCAAAGTTTTGCACAAAATGTTTCATCCCACAGCTTGGAAGGTGGATGCTCTATCATTCAGTTGGAGCAATCTTCATGTCTATGCCTTTCCACCTCTGCCTCTCATTCCCAAGGTACTCCTGAAGGCCAGAATAGACAAGCCATCCATGATTCTGATAGCGCCGGATTGGCCTCGACAGCACTGGTACCCACTACTGAGGAGTTTGGCAGGAGCCTCCATGGCCTCTGCCTTTGATTCCGCATCTTTTGTCTCAGGAGGCGATCACTTCCTCAATGTCAAGATTCAGTCTCTGCATCTCACAGCCTGGCATATTCTGCTTTAGACCCTGGAGGGTCTCAGCTTCCACAACAAGTTTTGAATGTTATTTTGGAGGCCAGAAGGCCTAGTACAAGGAAAGTTTACGCTGATAAATGGAGGAGATTTTTCTTTGGAGCAAAGCGAAGGACTTTGATGTTTCCAAGCCTGATTTAAGTGTTTCTCTTCAATATCTTACTGAGTTATTGGACAAGGGTTTGTCTTTCTCCTCGGTAAAGGTTCATGCTGCAGCCATTTCTGCTCACTATGACTGTGACCCTCCTTTATTTTCCCATCCTTTGTTTAAGCAATTTCTTAGAGGGGCAAAGAACATAAGACCCCCACGTAGAGCTCCTACTCCTGCTTGGGATCTCAATTTTGTGTTGGAAAAGCTTACTCTCCAACCTTTTGAGCCTGCAGCTACTGCCGAGTTAAAGTATTTATCATGGAAGACTGCTTTTTTGTTGGCCATTACCTCTGCAAGAAGGGTTTCTGAATTACAGGCCCTTATGGCAGTGGAACCTTTCCTGATTTTTCATAAGGATAGGGTATCTTTGCGTACTAATCCTTCCTTTATGCCTAAAGTGGTTTCTAGTGTGGCCTTGAACCAAACTATTCATTTGCCTACTTTTTATGCAAACCCCAAAATAAAGGGAGAAGATTTTGCATACTTTGGCTATTCACAGGCAGTTACGTTATTATTTGAGCAGAACCAAGGGGTTCAGGCAGTCTCAGCAGTTGTTTGTTTCTTTTGCTTTGGGTTCTCAGGGAAAACCTGTTTCAAAACAAACTATTTCTAAATGGATTGGGTTTTGTATTTCTTTCTGTTATTCCCATCATGGTAAGGAGATTCCGGCTGGAATCAGACCTCATTCCACTAGAGCTACTGCCACTTCTACTGCCTTTCTAAGGGGGGTAGCTACAAAAGATATTTTGGAAGCAGCCACTTGGAGTTCAGTACATACTTTTTCCAAGCATTACCACCTTCCTCTTTATTCTAAGTCTAGGGCTGGATTTGCCACTGCAATATTACAGGTCATTTTAGCAGCCTCTAATGCTTTATGATTTTGCCATCCTCCCTTTACCTCTGCTTTGGGATTCTACCCATATGTAAGGACTGCAGCAATGTGAGATGAAGAACATAGTACAGTTTTGTACCTACCATAAATGTAGATGTTCGAAGATCCACATTGCTGCAGTCCAATTTACCCTCCCTCCTTCCCCTCTGTAGTTTGGCATGGTTTTATGGTTTGGGTGATGGTTGTTGTTGGGCATGTTTTTGGGAGGTATCCTGTTTTTGGGCTGTGGCCTTTCTTTTTAGGGCCTTCTGACATCTGGGGCAAGAAAAGACTGAGGATATGACGTCGGTCATGCGCTTTTATACCCTGACGCTCTGATGTCAGATCTGAGCGCCCATGACCGACGTCAGCCTAATACTTTGGTATTCGGGCCGACCGAGGACAGCGGACTACCCATATGTAAGGACTGCAGCAATGTGGATCTTCGAACATCTACATTTATGGTAGGTACAAAACTGTACTTTTCCATCATTACTTTTGGTACATATCACTTCATCACTTTGAGTAGTCCCCACAGTTTGATAACCTGAACATGTACTTTTCACCCTTTTCCACTTTTCCTGTCATGGTTCTAATGATTTTTAGTTGGGGTTTATTTGGTACTGTCTCATGGTCCAGCTTGAGTTCCAATCCCAGAGTGTGGAAGTCCATTTACTTCAGAAAACATGGAGTTTGTGGATTGCATTGAAGTTTCAGCTGTTTGAGAAGTGAAGTTTGATTATTGTGTAATGCTCTTGGGGCTAACTGTTTGCTTGTTCCAGTACTTTAGAACTTGTTTTTCAGCTGGTCGACTACTTTTTTGTTCATTTGGAGACATTGAGCAACAATGTTGCTGTTGCTTGGGAAGTCTCTCAGCTTTGCAGATGATGATGAGTTTTAATACTGGCGCCACTGTTGGGTCAGGTATTAGATCTTCAGAAGCCTGGTTTGGGTTTATTATGGACTTTGTTCAGCCCAGGTTTAGTTAGTGGACTTGAGAATCTTTGCGTTACTTTGTGCCTTTGTGTATTGCAGACTGTAGCTTGCTGTTATTACTGGATAGATTTCTACATGGACAAAATAAATACCCTAGAAGATATCCTTTACTGGTTACCCACTACCTATCCCCAAGAAACTGTAGTTCTTGGTGACTTTAACACTGGCTGGCACCCCTGCTCCTCCGACCCCCCCCCCCACACACACACCCATATAAACTTATCTGGGTTTAAACAGACCATAACCTCTCCCAGTAGGATAAACATATCAACCAACAGGGAAAGTATCCTAGACTGGATCCTAGTTAATAACCAACCCCAACTGTACACAACTGGTACTCTCCCTGATTCCCTCAGTGACCATTGTCTAACCTGTAAACCTGAAACCCTCAGTAGCCCAAATATAAAACAGTTAGAAACAGGAAAAACTTTGACACTGTTACATTCCAAAACAAATTAAAAGCAGATGACTGGTCAAAACTAAAAAATCTTACATTAGAGGAGACCATAGATCACTTCAATACTAAATCCCTAAGTATCCCTGATTTCCATGCCCAGCATGTACAATAAAAACTAGATCCAATACAGCACCATGGCTCATAAGAGACCAAATCTAAAATCAAAGCTAGAAACAGAGCCTGGGCCAGCTGGAGAACAACTAAAGCCCCACTTGCCCATCTAAAATAGCGTCAACTCGGGAATGATACAAAAAAATTTATTTTACAGGATAAAAAAAGCTTCTACCAAAATCTCCAACAAAAACACCATAACCCTCAAAGGTTCTGGGCAGGCTTAAAGCAACTACTTTGTCCAGGTCATTCCACTACCCCAACCCTGGCTATCTACACCCATAGTTCCCCAGAGACCATAGCTAGCACCTTTAATAACTTTTTCACTGAAACAATGCAATCCCTAGGAAATTGGCTAACCCCCTCTAACTTAAACCACATGCCTAATCTACCCAATAATCACCCCGAATTTAGCTTCCAACCAATATCCACTAGTTTTATCAAAACACTTCTAAAAAAACTAAAACTTACCACCCTCTTACTGACCTCTTCCCTGCAGCATACCTACAAATAGCTGTAGATGCCATTGCATATCCCATATCTATCCTCATCAACAGAACCTTATCCGAAAACGCTATCCCCTCCCTCTGGAAAATATCTCACGTAATTCAACTCCATAAAGGTGTCCGCTCCTCAGGTATATCCAACTATATACCCATTGCCATTCTCTCCCCACTAGCCAAAATAATGGAGAAATGTGTACACAAGCAACTAATGCAATACCTTACACAGAGTAACTTACTATCCAACTCCCAGCATGGTTTCAGGCCATATCACAGCACCACCTCAACCTTCCTTTCCTTTACTACTGCCATAAACCAAAACAGGAATGACAGTAGGCTAACCTTCGCCCTCTTTCTTGACCTATAAAAAGCCTTTGACATGGTCAACCATGAACTTCTCATTTTTTCACTAAAATCTGTTTCCCTCAGCAAGCCTGCTGTCCAGTGGTTCCAGTCCTACCTGACTGGTAGACAACAGGTGGTACTATGGCAGGGCAAACTCTCCAGCCAGCTATCTGTCACACTTGGTGTCCCTCAAGGGTCCATACTAGGTCCACTACTCTTCTCTATTTTTATCAACAACCTTCACACTGCTATCCCTAAAGCTACCTGCATTCAATATGCAGATGATTCCACTCTGATCTGCTAAGCCACCTCCCCATCCGAACTGCAAACCTTAACCCAAAATACATTTAACACTATCGAGAACTGGCGCACCAACCAACGCCTACTTCTGAACCCCAGTAAAACTAAACATCTACTCTTCTCCTCCACTAGTAGATCTACCACACTTTCATTCTCTGTCACATCTAACAATGGTACCACTATTTCCCCAGATGATCACACCAAACTGCTAGGGGTTATCATAGACAATAATCTCAGATTTGACTTACAGGTCAACAAAACCATACAGACCATCAGTAAGAAGCTTGGATCACTGTATAGAAACAAGACATTTTTAACCCCGCTGGCTAGGACTGCAATCGCCCGATCACACCTACTCTCTACTCTTTTATATGCCTCGCCTGTACTCTCAAACCTCAACAAATCCGAACTAGGTAAGCTGTCCCATAGCTACAGTCATATTGCCAGATTCGCCACTGGCTCCAGCTATAGAACCCACCACTGCCAGAACCTTAAACAACTAGAGTGGCTAGAACTGCCCAGCTTAATTCAATTCAATCAACTCTTAATAGCGCACAAAATTTTGTACCACCCTGAGGATACCCCCTCACTTAAAAATATTAAGCCATATAACAACCTGAGATCCCTACGGTCAGCTGAGAAACTACTGGTCCAAACCCACAAAGCTAATAACTCTGCTGGTGAATCCCTGTTTGCCAACTTCATTGGCAAAACCTGGAATTTGTTGCCAAATTATATAACCCTACAATCCTCCAAAAGTCTCTTAAAACAAAACCTCAAACAGCATCTCAAAATGAATTGGCTATGCCCATGTACCAACCCTGATTAAGTTATAAACTGAAAGCATATTCTGTAATTATCATAACTTGTAACTACATCTCCAAGCTCTGCTTCCAATCTGATGTCTCTTACTTTTAATTGTGTTTGTTCATGAGAATCCTGAGTCCCTACTAGGGAACACTACTAAGCCATTGTATATAATCAATTTTTTTTATAATGGTTTGCTAACTTCTGTGTAATCTATGTAAGTTTGTGTATGTGGAGCTTTTCTCCCCGGGCCTCTGCTGAAAATGGACATGTATCCAGTCGGACTGTCCAGGTAAACAAATGTAAAATAAATAAAATGGACGTTTCCTTGTTGGCTTGATTTTTGATAAGCTTAACATTTTTTTCATTCTAAGTGTCTGAATCTATTTAAAATTTGAGTTAGCATTATTAATTAATTTATGTTTTTGTTAACTTTTATTTAGTCTGAATTCAGCTGCCTAAGGTAGTATTTCAACTTTTATCAGCTTATTTTATTTTAACACTCCTTTCTACATGTTTTGCTTTCGTTTTGTAAAAAGTGCGTAGGAAATGAGCAGTGAAATAAATGGAAGCTGAATGTGTAAATCCTGAAACAGTAGCGTTTCAGTAATTTAACCACTCTACAGCCATGAGCCGTTCGGTAATAATTTAGTGTTGCTTTAACATTACTGTACTCCATGCGCTGCCCTTATATGCCAGCAATGTAGAGGATTATGATTGGGTCTCTGATTATAACCGGCTTGTATGTTTGAGACGTGGATGCCAAGAACTTCACCTTGAAAGTGAAGCTTGATAGGTGAATCTTGGCATCCATGTCAAAAGCACATAGTAAACGGTTATGATGGGAGACCCTGATCATAATTCTTTGTAGTGCGCGGAACTTTATCTGCCCCATTACTACCAGTTATTGGGTAAAAAAAAGCTAAGTATTTTGCCTACTTTCTAAGCCATAAAGCAGTTGGTGAGTGGTTTGGAAAGACAATATATCATATTGTCGTATATTAAAGAAAGTCATGGACAGATTGCTGGCACAGACAGCAGGCAGAAAGGCAGAATTAAAACAGATTTCTGCCTTTTGCTGGCCAGCACTGGCAGGTATAACTGCTTAGCATGGTGCCCAATCTTAACAACTGAAGCAGGAGTGCTAACCTGCTGTTAAGATCCGGTGTTGCTCAGTATAAGTGCTTAACTGATTTGTATTTTTTGTGGTATCAGAGTGTAATCACCGCTATCCATGCAGTGTATTACTGTTCATGTTCAGAGTAACACTTGAGCTCTGAAACTAGATGTGTCATAAGAATGAATTTGAAATCAAGACTGAAATAAAATATCTTTACTTACCTGACTGTAAACTGCAGCATGATAATCTTTGGATTTTTTTTAATTTAGGTAATATTTTTGACTTTTCATGTTGTCAAAGCCTTGTGTATGAGTAGGATTAAATCATTACCCATTTATGATGGAGCTAGCACAGTCTGTGGAAATCAAGTACTGATCATCATATAAAAATAAAAAAATTAGTACAAAAGTTTTAAATATGGGCTGTAATAGCTGCACATTTGTACCCAGACAATATGACTCTTTATGTAAATGTATGTATGTATATGTATCTATATATACATATACATATATATATATATATATATATATATATATATATATATATATATATATACATATATATATATATACATATATATATATACATATATATATATATATATATATACACACACACACACACACATATATACACACACACACACATATATACACACACACACACACACACACATATATACACACACACATACACACACACACACACACACACACACACACACACACACACACACACACACACAGAAGTCAGCCTGCCTATATTTGACTGTATATACAAAAAAGTAAGGCCACTTCTGTTCAAAATCATTACTGCCTTTGAAAAACAAAAACAGCTTGTCATGAAGATGAGAGATTAATAAACAGCAATTGACCTGCTGTGAATTTAGTTAAGGATACTGTGACATTACATCTTGGCAAGGAGTGGATAATTAATAGATGTGCTTCAGGGTGTTAGGTTATAAGAGTTTGACCTGGGCAACTAAACTACAGCTATAGATAGTAAAAAAAAAAAAAAAAAATATATATATATATATATATATAGATATATATATATATCTTCTTTCGGCTGCTCCCATTAGGGGTTGCCACAGCAGATCAGCTGTTTCCATTTCTTCCTGTCCTCTGCATCTTGCTCTGTCACACCAACCACCTGCATGTCCTCTCTCACCGCATTCATGAACCTTATCTTAGGCCTCCCTTTTTACCTGTTACCTGGCAGCTTCATCCTTAGTATCATTTTCCCAATATACTCTGCATCCCTCCTCAGCACATGTCCAAACCAACGTAATCTTGCCTCTCTGGCTTTGTCTCCAAAACTTCCAACCTGGGCTGACCCTATAATATACTTATTCCTAATCCTGTCCATCCTCGTCACACCCAGTGAAAATCTTAACATCTTCAACTCTGCCACGTCAGGCTCTGACTCCTGCCTTTTTGTCAATGCCACTGTCTCCAACCCTTGTAACATAGCTGGTCTCGCTACCCTCTTTTAGACCTTCCCTTTCACTCTTACTGGTACTAGTCTGTCACAAATCACTCCTGACACTCTTCTCCACCCACTCCATCCTGCCTGTACTCTCTTCTTCACCTCTCTTCCACACTCACCATTACTCTGAACTGTTGATCCCAAGTACTTAAACTTATCCACCTTCCCCACCTGTACTCTCTGCATCCTCACCATTCCTCTATCCTTCCTCTCATTCACACGCATATATTCTGTCTTAGCCCTGCTGACCTTTATTCCTCTTCTCTCTAGAGCATATCTCCACCTCTCCAGGGTCTCCTCCACCTGTTCCCTACTCTCACTACAAATCACAATGTCATCTGCAAACATCATAGTCCACGGGGACTCCTGTCTGATCTTGTCTGTCAACCTGTCCTTCACCATTGCAAATAAGAAAGGGCTCAGAGCTGATCCTTGATGTAATCCCACCTCCACCTTAAACGCATCCGTCACTCCCACCGCAGACCTCACCGCTGTCACACTACCCTTGTACATATCCTGTACCACTCTTACATACTTCTCTGACACTCCCGACTTCCTCATACAATACCACAACTCCTCTCTAGGCACCCTGTCATATGCTTTCTCTAAATTCACAAAGACACAATGCAACTCCTTCTGACCTCTGTACTTCTCCATCAACTCTGTCAGAGCAAACATCGCATCTGTAGTGCTCTTTCGTGGCATGAAACCATCAGTTTAATCCCTCTGTAGTTACTACAGCTCTGCACATCACCCTTATTCTTAAAAATCAGTACCAAAACACTTTTTCTCCATTCCTCTGGCATCCTCTCACTTTCTAAGATTTCATTAAACAATCTAGTTAAAAACTCCACTGCCATTTCACCTAAACACCTCCATGCTTCCACAGGTATGTCATGTGGACTAACAGCCTTTCCGTTCTTCATCCTCTTCATAGCTATCCTTACTTCCTCATATATATATATATATATATATATATCATGTGTGTGTATGTGTATGTGTAAAATCTGTGACCCTGTCTTGATATACTGCTGTCATGCAATGTCTTTATTTTAAAAAGAAACATTTTAAAATAACGCCACAGTATATTGCAAACTCCACTGCCATTCTGTCCTTTTACTGATGCAAGTCATCAGAGTTGTGTTTAATAAGCACCGTGCAGGTCTATTCCTTTGTCCATACCTACCTGATGTTCTTCGTGTTTCACTGTTGCAGTCATTACATTTGGGTAATCTGCGGGCACGTTGCCCTCAGTCGGCCTAAATAACAAAAGTCTTGGGTCCTGCGTCGGTTGCTGTCTCCTCTTCCATGATGTCAGGCCGTTAGGGGTATAAAACATGCAGCCGATGCCATTTTATTAATCTGTCTTTCTTGCCGTGCGGTGCCCGAAGCAGAAGCAGTTCGCAAGTGTCAGTCGGCCAACTCCTGAAATTTTCATTTTTGAGTTTCAGAACCGAAGTCTTCAAACTAAAGCTAAGTACCACTTTGGGGAAACTTTTTCTTGCTCCTTACGATGTCAGTAAAAGTTAATAACTGTATTACTTGTGGGACGCAAATACCTCATAAGGATTTTCATTTGTACTTTATTCCTTGCCTAGGCCCTGACCACAACATGCCTTGCTGTCGGTTTTGTGCTAAATTTAACCAATGTACTATTAAGCGTCGGTATATTTCTGCTTCTAAATACTTTGGTTCAAGATTTAACTATTCTGAAATGTCATCAGTTAGCAATCCGACTACCAGAATTCACAAAAAACACAAAGAAAAAGACAGAGACAGACCGTCGAGGTCCAAAACCTACGACAAAGCTTCTCCTAAGCCAGTCGCCGGTACTCAGTGAGGTGCTTTCGCAGCCCGTGATGCCCTCTACTTTTGAGTCGCAGGCCTCTACTGAGAGCCATTCAGAGTCCGGTATGCAGCGAGATTCTTCAAGTATTGAACCCACGGATCTCTCTCCCTTGGATGGGTTCGGAGCCGCTGAGCAGGCACCGGCTTCTGTGGGTGTTTTCAGGCTTAAAGATTTGTATATCAAACTGACATCGTCATCAGAAACAAGGCCAAAACCAACTTCTATGTCTAAAAAACCAAAGCGTGAGCCACGTGCTCAGGCCCCTATGCCTAAAAAACAAATGATCAAAATGGCTGAGGATTTAATTACCTTGATCAGGGTTCCCAACCCCCTCCTGCAGAGAGGCCTAGGCAAGGCTCTGATTATGAATCTTCAGATCAGGTTTCCATTTCTTCTGATTCCTCTTCTGATCAGGAATTTTCTATTCCCCCTTATGAGGACTCTGATGCAGAAGAATCCATCCCTTCTGCTTCTCCTCCTGAGGTTTTTTCTTTTGGAGAGACTTTGCATACCTTAAGGGAACATTTTTATTGGGAGAGTCAGGATTTTTCAGAATCCAAAAAGAGGCTTAGGGATTTTCTTCTTCCTCAGCATACGCCTTTGGCTGTACCTCCTGTTTTAGACATTGTTAATGATGTTTTCTCAGAATCCAGCATAGCTCCTGATTCCCTGCCTCTGGCTGCTAGTAAGCCAGACAGATATCACAGGGTTCCTGACTCCCACAAGTTTCTTTTCATAAATCCTACTGCTGACCCTGAAACAATTTCTCAGAGTCCCAAGGGTGTTAAGGCTTCTACTGCTAAAAATCCTACCCCTTCTGATAGAGACTCCAGGGTGCTGAACACATGGGATAAGAAGGTTTATACGTCTGCAACCCTGGCAGTCAGGGCTTTAAACTGTCAATTTCATATGCTTAAATATCAACAGCATGTCATGGGCTTACTGAAACAGCAAATAATGTTGATGTCTGATTGTGTGGAAAATAAAGTTACAGTATTTATTGCATTCAGCTGAACAAGTTGGAAAGCATACTTTGCAATGTGGTTTTGATTCCTTGGGGCCTCTTGCAGGGCCGCCGTAACTGGATCTGTGATAAGAAGGCATGCTTGGCTCAAGGAGCAAAATCTGCCTGATCATGCTAAAGCTAAATTGCTGGATGCTCCTTTACAGCAGGACAGTCTGTTTGGTAATAAGGCAGAAGAAGTTTTGAAAAAGATGGAAGACCGCTAAATCTATGCAAACTGTAAAATATTTCTTGCAAGTGCAGCCACCCAGGTTCAGTAGGCACTGGCCTACTAAGAAGTGGTCCTTTCCAGTACCCAACAGAGCCACTCAGGTCAAAACCAGACACTCCAAAGGCTCCAGGTTTCAGTCACAAGGATCTTACAGGACAAAACAATGGGGTGCCTCCACCTCCAAATCAGGAAGTAGCAAAGCACCACCCTATGGTAAACAGTCTGAATGACTTTCCTCTGCCATTTCCAAGCACTTATCTTCTGGCAGCCCCTTTGGGGGGAAAACTAGCACTTCATGCTCAAAGTTGGCATCTAATTACCCAGGACAAGTGGGTCTTAAATGTAGTATCCCAGGGGTACAGATTTCATTTCCACACATTGCCAACTCCAAACGGATGGCCAGGTCTGCCTCCAAATCAGTGGGCAGAGGCCCAGAAACAAGTCATGTCCCTCATGGATAATGGGGGCTGTTCAACCAGTGCCAGAAAAGGAAAAAGGACAAGGTTTTTATTCAAGACTTTTCCTGGTACCCAGAAAAGACAAATCATGGCGTCCAATTCTGGACTTATCCATTCTTAATACTTTCCTGGACATTCCAGAATTCAAGATGCTGACTCTACAACAGCTGCTGCCTATGCTAGGCAAGAATGCCTGGTTGGTAACTCTAGACTTAAGAGGCTTATCTGCATATCCCAATCAGGGAATCTTGCAGAAGATACCGCCACTTCAAAGCAGGCTATTTGCATTACCAGTTCCTGCACTGCCCTTTGGCTTATCTACTGGGCCCATGGTCTTCACAAAATGCCTGGCACCAGTGATTGCATTTTCCAGACAAAGAAACATTCAAATGTATCCTTATCTGGATGATTGTCTAATTCAGGCAGAGGACAAGAACACTCTTCTGCAACATCTGGCATTTGTAAAAAGGCTTCTAACATGCCTAGGGTACACCATAAACGAAAATAAATCACAACTGGTACCCTCTCAAATAATTACATTCCTGGGTGCAATATTGAATACAACTGCCCAGATGGCTTACCTCATGCCAGACAAACAAGTTCAATTGATAACATACTTCAAACAAGTGGCCACAAAAACCCAGCTTTCTGCAAGACAAATTCTGCAGGTTTTGGGGTTCATGGCATCCTGCATTCTACTAATTCCATATGCAAGACTGCATATGAGGAAACTTCAGTGGTACCTAAAAAGCTTATGGAGTCAACATTGTCACAGCCTGGAAACAATGATTCCTCTCATTCCTTGCCTGCAACAGGAGTTCCTTTGGTGGGCAGAGGCCTGTCACCAAAACAAGGGACCGTCATTCATTCTACCCCCAGCCACCCAAATCCTGACTACAGACACATCAGACTATGCTTGGAGGGCCCATCTGGCAGGGATATGCATTCAGGGCAAATGGAGCCCAAATCAAATGCACCTACATATCAACCAGAAAGAAATGCTAGCTGTACAGAATGCTCTGACAGCCTTCAAGGGCTTCCTTCATCCAGGACAACTACTGATAAAGACGGACAACACCACAGTTATGTGGTACATAAACTAGCAGGGGGGTACCCAGTCCTACCCCCTTTGCAGACTAGCCATGGCCTTGTGGAACACAGCCTTGACTTACCAAGTACATGTACAAGCTCAATTCCTGCCAGGAAAGTGAAATATTCTGGCAGACGACCTAAGCAGAAATCTTATGGACCCACATGAATGGAAACTGGATCCACAAATCTTCATCATGTTGACACGAAAATGGGGGAGCCCAGACATTGTTCTTTTTGCCTCTCCCCAAATCTACCAGTTAGACAAACTTTGCACAAAAATTCATCACAAAAAAGCTTGGAAAGTGGATGCTCTATCCGTCAGCTGGAAAAACGTATCAGTCTATGCCTTTCCCCCTCTGCCTCTGCTCTCCAAGGTTTTACTAAAAGTCAGATAGGAAAAACCAAAAATGATTCTGATTGCTTCAGACTGGCCTCGCCAACACTGGTACCCACTTCTAAGGAATATGTCACACCTTCCTCCATGGTACTTGCCTCAGACACCTCATCTATTGTCTCAGCAGAACTATCAAATTCTGCACACTCGGCTCCAAACTCTGAATTTTGCAGCATGGCTAATCAACTAATTTCACCAATCACATTTCTCAGTAAACCTGTGATGGATGTAATTTTAGAGGCTAGAAGGCCTAGCACTAGAAAATCATATGCTGATAAATGGAAGAGATTCTGTGCCTGGAACCAAACAGAAGGAATAAACACAGCAATGCCCAATATTCCTCAGATTCTGCAATATTTAACTGAAATGCTTCACAAGGGCCTATCTTTTTCTTCTATAAAAATCCATGCTTCTGCCATCTAAGTTCATTACAACACAGAGCCTCCTGTCTTTTCTCATCCCCTGCTAAAGCAATACCTCAGAGGGGCCAAAAATTTGAGACCTCCCAGGAGAGCACCAACTCCTGCATGGGACTTCAATTTTGTGCTGGGAAAAACTCATTCTACCTCCTTTTGAACCAGCTGCTACTGCAGACATAAAATTTATTTCTCGGAAGACAGCCTTTCTTTTAGCAGTCACTTCAGCTAGAAGGATTTCAGAACTACAGGCTCTCATGGCAGTGGAGCCTTTATTATCTTTTATCCGGACAGGGTGGCCCTCGGGACCAATCCTTCTTTTATGCCTAAGGTGGTATCCAGTGCGGCTCTTAACCAGACCATTCATCTGCCAACTTTTTTCCCAAATCCTCAGAACAAAGGGGAGTGGATTCTGGATTCATTGGATGTACATAGACAACTAAGATTCTACTTAAACAAGACAATATCTCTAAGAAAGTCTGACAACTACTGGTGGCATTTGCTGCAGGGGCAGAGGGGAAGGCTATCTCAAAGCAGATTGTTTCAAAATGGATAAGTCATTGTATTCATTTCTGCTACATGCACCATGGTAAACCTGCCCCCAAGGGCATCAGATCCCATTCCACCAAGGCTGCATCTACTTCTGCAGCTTTTCTCAGAGGGGTTCCTACCAGAGACATTCTAGAAGCTGCTACTTGGAGCTCAGTTCATATATTCATAAAACATTACCATTTACCTCTCTTTTCTAAATCCAGGGCAGGCTTTGCAACTGCTGTCCTGCAGGGCCTTATAACTGCTCCTAATGCTGTATAATTCCATCCTCCCTTCCATAGCTTTGGGATTCTACCCAAATGTAATGACTGCAACAGTGGAATATGAAGAACATAGTACAGTTGTGTACACTTAATGTAGATGTTCGAGTGTATTCACTGTTGCAGTCTGGGTTACCCACCCGCCAGCCCCTTTTCTTCTCTATTATTATACCTCTTTTTTCCTTCACTGTGCTTAAAAGCCTTTTTGGTGTATTTGCTTTTAGTTGGAGGTAAATTTTTTGTGTTCTAAGTTACATATATATATATATTTGCTCCCCATTTGGGGGACACCTGACATCTGGGGCAAGAAAAACTGATTAAAATGGCATCGGCTGCATGTTTTATACCCCTGACGACCTGACGTCATGGAAGAGGAGACAGCAACTGATGCAGGACCCAAGACTTTGTTATTCAGGCCGACTGAGGGCGACCTGACAGCAGATTACCCAAATGTAATGACTGCAACAGTGAATACACTCGAACATCTACATTTATGGTAAAGTGTACACAACTGTACTTTCTCCATACATAGATGTCATGCACTTACAGCTACTGTAAACCTGGCATCATAATGAAACCAGACCCCATGTCTAATGCATATGATGTTGGATTTAGCTAAATTTAAGTAAAGGTAGTTAAAAAAACAACTTTAAAATCATTTCTTGAATACATATGTGCAGGGAAATTAAATTTTAAAGAAAAAAGTATTAGATTTCTTTTATTGTTTAGTAGAAAGCAAGAAAAAAAGAGGATACCCATAGATTATAGTGTTCATTAACGTTACTGGTCTATTCTGTGTGAGATAAATAAACTCTGCGAGGAATTCTTGATTTTACCTTCCCCTTTGAGTGCAGTGCACTGCAGCTGGAGGAGAAATGTTTTCCCATTGTGTTACAATTTCCTTCCCTTAGGCACTGCAATGAAATATTTTCATGCTTGAGTTAATACTTTTTCAAAATGTACAAGAGTAGATAGCTACTGGTCCGTAGCCTTGTGTTACAGCACATTACTAATGTTCATGCTCACATCGCTGCAAGCTAAGCTTGGAATTAGTTTGTATACACCAGCTCTGAAACTCTTCAGTTGTCTGTAAGCTCTGAAGTACAGAATCACTAGTGAGCTGTCCTATTTAGAGCCCAGTATGGAAGTGCATAGCTGATTGTTCAGGGATGGATTCTGTCATTGTTTGCCATGTGTTTATGCTGGGCGCACTGGTCTAGATAAGAATGCAGTAACTCACTTCCATTCCTGCAACTGACCTATTCATTCCACCTTCAGGGTGACAGCTGTCCAACCTATTCATTTCCTGATGTACATGACAGGCTGATGGCAGGGAGTGGATCAGTCTGCTGCTAATCCTGATGACTGTTGTATCCTCTCAGCCATCACCATCTTTCTTGCTTCTCTGTAGCTTCTGTTTGGAGCTGCATGCACTTTACCGCTTATGTCCATCCTCCCTTATAAGCTGTTTTGCAGTCGTTAGTCTCCTTGCCATAGGTAGTACACCTGCGTTCCTGCAAGTGTTGCCAGTGCAGTGAGCTGAACTGTCTTCCTTCTCTTGAGGATAGGCAAGAGGGCTCCTTATGCTTACTTCATTTCTACCCTGGGTGGTCCTTCCAGCACCTGAGCTGTAGTCAGATGTGTTGTCTGGGATGCAGTCTGGGGATAAGCTTTGATCACCGATGGTAGTCTTCTTGTGAACTTTGTAAATCTCAGGTGATGATGAGAAGCTAAGTAGTGAGGAAGGGTAAGAATGGTGTCCAGACTGGTGAAAGTGAATGAACAGCAGAGGCACAGAAAGCAAGAGCAGTTTACATATGTAGGTACATGTCTAATACTTTTTTGAATAATTTAATAAATATCATAGCACAGGCAAACTAAAAAAAAAAAAATGACGGTTCAATCTATCACACACACACACTGCATATTCTGTTGAAAACCACTTCAGTATACCCGTAGCTCTCAGACTAAACCAGACCATGCCCACACTTCACATACAAAAACGCACAAAACACACTATAATGTACTTTTGCAGTGTTTTTATGCTTTGAAATTTGTTCAGTCACTTGTATCTGGAGGCATACTCATACTAAGGTAATTGCATCCATAAAAATCACATATTTGTAGCCCTGTAATAGTTAAATGAGAAAGTACATTTCCATGTGCTTGCAAAATGTTTTTTTTTTTTTTTTTTTTTAGTTAGTAGTTTTTGGGAGTAGTCCTATCTAAATGTTCCAGGTATTTAAGATGCGTGACTAGAAGAAGGAGTCCATATGATTGATGGATTATTTATTTATTGCATTTGTTTACCAGGAAAGTCCACTGAGCCTGAGAAGAGCCCATTTTCAGTGGAGGCCCTGGGAGAAAAGCTCCACATATAGTTGCACACAAAGTGTTAACACAATCAGTACAGTGTATAATACAGTAGTAGCACACAAAATAAAGCATAACTGCATAGAAAGTGTGATAACATAGAATCATCTACAGAGGAGAATTATTGCTGTTCTGTTAATTATGCTGTTTTGAGCAGCTGTTCAGATTGTGATCTCAGAATACATGAAGAAACGATCCATTGGATGAGGTCAGCAGTGGCTGGACATTTCTTAAAGATATAGAGTATGTGAAAAAACATTTTTATCTGGGCAGATTTAAGCTAATGGATAAATTCCACCTACTGGGTTCCTTTTAGGGCTGTGCAATGATGAATTATGCTTGAAGAGTTGGCTGCAAATGTTTTAAGTTCTTTCAGGTTTAGAGAAATGTGCATTGTATAGGATAGGTTTGGGGCAGTGCGCTTGTAAGGAGAAATGGATAAGCTGTAGTTCTGCAGGCAGGGTTGATCATTTTGGAAGGTTTTTATATAATAAGAGGCCTATTTTTACAGTCTTGTAGACGTGATGGTCACATTTTCAAATTTTAGTCTATTGCTACTGCCACCAGTTTGGTATTTTGCACTACTTCTGTGCTTGCTTTTAGGACTGAGGATTAGTCAGCCTTATTTTATTTAAATTTGTTAACCAGGGTAGAGCACTGACCCATATATATGTGGGCCAGTTTCATTCTCAGTCCGAAACTTTCAGGGTCCTTCTAATGCTGGGGATTAGTAAAGAGAATTGCTTTATTTTATGGGTCAGTATTAAACTTAAATCTGAAAGCTAGCATTGGATATTTTTGGGTGATGTTTCAAGTTCTTAATATATTTTGAAGAATTTGAGAAAAGCAAGGGGGTAGAATTGTCTAGCAATGAGCATTTTGTTACCTGTTAGTTAGAGCAAAGGGGTTAGAATTGATCCCTGAGCTTCCCCAATACAGATTAGATTTATGTTCGGAGGGCTCATCAGTTGAACTTCATACTGCATTAAACAGTATGAGAGATGGTTCGTGGTTTAAGGTCTGATTAGCAGTGGCAGGCAGACATTTTGTTAGCATGGAGAGGGATAACGTTATTGAAGACCATGGCTAAATTGAGAAATAGCCAGCAAATTTACCATTATTTAGTTTATTCTGGATGAATTTATTGAAAACTGAGTGCCATTTCAGTGGTGTGACTTGGGTGGAAATCATGCCATGATTTTGAGGGGAAACCATGACCGTTCATATGAACATTGATTTGCGTTTGGATACATCGTTCTAATATTTTGACGGAGAGAAGATTACAGACTAACAATTGGCAGCCTGATCAAGAAAATGCCTTTGAAAAGGGGATCAATAATTGACGCTTTCAAGCGATTAGGAGCATAATGCTCTTTAACTGATCTGTTGATTAAAATCATTACTGGGTAAGCAATTTATTTTGCTGCAAGACTCATAGTTTCTTTGGAGCTGCTAAGGGTATTTTTCATAACTTAGTGAAGGGTTTATATATTTTAGCAACTGAGGATGGTTTTACCCACAGTAATTGTATCTGAGGGAGTGTCATTACTAGCTGGAATGGACAGCAGTACTCTTAAAAAGCATTGCCAGAAATTGCCAAAAAGCATTTTCTAATTACCATGTTTGTTCCTTCTTTTCAGAAACATTTCAGTTGAGTTTTAGGACTGATGCAGGCTTGATAAATGTGTAAATAGTTTTCTTTACCAAGGAAGCTGCTTTGCACTGCTTTTGTTCAGCACCGCTGTTTGGGTTTAACTTACAAACAACATGAAGTTTGGCATTGGTACATGTGAAAGCTTTGCTGTCTGCTGGGATTAAGCTTCCTTTTTCAGGTCGTCTAACATACTGAAGGGCTATTTGCCAAAAGAAGAAGACTGATCTATAATAAATACTTAAGAAAGGTAGGACTCCATTGTCTTCTGCATGTTTAACTTTTGCCAGGGGCACTGAGAAGTGGTACCCACAGTTTTTCTGCAGTTTATGCAGTTTTCATCATGCTACTGCTGCGTGAAACTCTCTACACTATGAAGTTAACCTAATGAAAGATGGCAACAGCTTAATGAAATGCTACAGTATATTGTAATGAAATCCTTAAGTATTTTTTCAGATGATTTATTCTTGCCTTTGTGTGAGAGTTCTTGAGCAACCCTGAATTAAAACGGTTAGTCAGAGAACTTTCAGAAATGCAGACTTAAACACTGGGTGTTAGAAGAGGGGGAATGTCCCTCATTCACTTGATGAGGCAGTGAACACAAAGCTTTGCTCTGTATGACTGATAGTTTCCCTGTTATAAAATCTTCACCCTAAATTTTAATTTAAATATGTGAGAAGTTTACATGAGTTAGATCCTGAAAATAATTAAATTCAATAATGTTGTGAATTTAAGTGACTTAACAGGATGTTAAAGCATAAAGGAACTGATACAAACACACAAATTATACAATGAAGCCCTATAAATATTCAAAAACGTGCACACTGATTGGCCCAGCCCAACCAGCGTGCCCGTTGTAAATCCCACAATTTACCAACAGAAAAAAGTCCGGTTGCCCGGACTTTTTTCCGTTGGTATAAAGTGCCCCAAAACCTTATTTTTTAACAATTAAAAAATAAAACGAGAGAGAAAACGGAGCAACGGAGACTTTCTTTTCTCCGTTGCTTTTGTTTCAAAGCATTGATGTACTGGGTATGCGTGAGAATGCAAGTCCCATACGCATGCGCAGTACATCAAAACAAGGAAGCAGTATACCACAACCAGCGGAAGAACAGTAATCCGCCGTTATACAAAGACATTATTTAAGAAAAGTAAGTATTTCTTAATGTCATTGTATAATAGCTTCACCCTCATGATTAAACCACAACAACCGTCGGTAAATCTTCAATATACCACACCACGTCATCGGTTATTGCTTAAGGAACCAATAGCAACACATTTACAAGTAACCATTTCTGATTTTTCATAGTGTTTTGCAGTTTATCTGTGAGATTAATGGGTTTTTAAATTTCACAGATAAATATATTGCTCATGAGGTAACTGTTTATTGATTTTATAAGTTTAACTTTCAACTATAAACACAGGTAGTTAGGTTTTCGCTATAACCTGTTCACAATAAAATACTAGAGTAGTGATATTAATGTACGTCTGGCACTGCTTTTCATGTTCACCAGCCTTGAACATGTACTCTAAGGGTTTTCCCAAACTGAAGTTAAGAAAATGTCTAAGTCTCTACAGATGACAGAACATCTTTCTAGTAGCTTTTTGGATTAATAAAAGCAGTAGCATATAGCATAATTAAAGAACTGTAGGGCTGTGCTTGGGTGTCTGTTGAAGGCTGCAGTTTTCACATAGCCGTGGCAGAATATTTCCTTACTTTTTTGATAAAAAAATGTCCCCCAGTTTCCATTGGCTCTGTTTGACATTAAACCCATATGCTTGTTACCCACCATTTGGCCAGCACAGAGAACTTTCTCAATTACTCCACTGTTACAGCAAAGATTACATTTCCCCTCAGGCACAGCAAGCCTGCAGATTTGTGGAAAAGGTTTGTTTCTTGCATACTATATCCTTGCACAGATTTTATGATATGTACACAGGTTCAGCTGTTAATGAAATCTTTCATATTTTAACCACTGACCAGTAAGCATCAACATTGCATGACCAGTGGTACAGATTAACTATATAAATCTGCACGATTGAGTGGATTCCTCACTGGGAATGTTCCCCTGTAAGCTTCTGATATTAATAGATTTCATTCCAGCATGTTCGTGTTCTGTGGAGAGTTTCTTAAATCTGTGCAGTAGGCAGTGAGCTATATTTTCTTTAGTCTTTGTTTTTCCTTAACTATATCTGCAGTGTTAATGTAGTTCCTTTAAGTCTTACATAATTCAAATTATAATTATCCATAGTATATAATACTACTGTAATACATCATACTGCCAGGTAAACTTTCCTATTTATCTGTATCAGCTTTGTGACAGCCATGGCAAACCACATTTAAAAAAAAAAAAAAAAAAGAGTTTTGCCTTTTTTGAATTTGCTGCATTTATAAAACAAAAGTGAGCTTATCAGAATGCCGTTACTTTACAATGGTAACTGTACCTCCCACTTTTGCATAGGAAAGGATGATATGAGCACTTTAATGACAGGCTGTCAGATATTTGCAGAGGATTCCTAAAATTGAAAATAAGTTACTAGTAGTTAATTTTAGGAGGATTTTGATCTGTAACCATTTAAGGAAGTAGAAAAGAGTTGAAGAATGATCAGCTAGCATAAAAGACATGGCTAGCTATGTTTCAGTAGACTATTAAGAAAACCCAGGACATAACATATTCCTGGTACTGTTTTTCATTGGTACCAGTAGTACGTTTAGGTGCTCAGACTAAGAGGTTGATAGAAGAGAGTTAAAGTGGACTACATAAAGCAGTAGTAGTGTTAGTTGTTTGCACTGATATCACAGCTGGCATCTGTCTAGTCTTCCGATAAGTACAATTATTGTAAATCTTTCTCAGCCTCCTACTTATTTTCTGATTTGCTGAGTGTTTTATTAAGCGCTAATGACACTTGCCTTGCTGAAGCAGTCTGCTTCTTTCCTACATCTTCTGTTGCAGCGCAATTCTTGTTTTTCACTCGGGTTATAATCCAGCCTTGTGTTGAAGGTCATCTCGCTCTTTTTTAAACTGCATGGCAGGCCAGCGCATTCTTTATTGTCTTCACATTGCTTCTACCTTTATATGCATAGCTGCTCTCCCACGTTCCCATGTACTACCTGTATGTCCTGTTCCATGTTCCCATGTACTACTTGTATCTCCTGTTGCACATTCCCATGTGCTACTTGTATCTCCTGTTCCACGTGTACTACCTGTATCTCTCGTTCCACATTCCCATCTACTACCCGTGTCTCCTGTTCCATGTTCCCATCTACTACGTCTTATCTCCTGTTGCACGTTCCCATGTACTACCTGTATCTCCTGTTGCATGTTCCCATGTACTACCTATATCTCATGTTCCACGTTTCCATGTAGTGTCTGTATCTCCTGTTTTTTCAGACATGTAGCTGATACCCTTGCTCATAAGGACAGAGTGCTTTGCAACACCGAACTGCCTTTAACTGGTTAATTGAACAAGTGCCATTGAGCAGTATTAACATCCTGCTGGTGGTCCAATGTCATTGAATTCTAGAGAAGAGTGAAGTGGTTTCCTTTCATGGTTCAGATGCTTCAGAGTTGCATCTGTACTGCTTTGCTAGGGGAGCATCAGACAATTTCCTTCTTTTTCTTTTTTTTTAAATTTATTTTTTTATACCTTAAAGTTTGTCATCCCCTCACTGACCCTTGAAAGAACTGTTGCCCTAAAATGGATGAATGCCTCATAAAGAGTAAAATGCCATGATTGGAGAAACTCCCTGGTCAGCTTCAGTAAGAAGCTGAGATCCCTCATAAAATCCTCCAAAGCTAGTTATGAAAACAAAATCGCCATTGACTCTAAAGGCAACCACAAAGCATTCTATAGCTATGTCAAGAATCTCAATGGCAACACTCAGATCTGCTCTGAGTTACAGCACAATGGCACTAAATATACAGAACCAACGGATATTGCCAATATCTTGGCAGATAGGTTCAGTGCTAACTTTACCCCTCTGTCATCCCCTAAAGGGCCCATCTCTATACCAGAAGAATGCAAAGTTCCTGTAATCACGGCTGCACAGGTAAAAAACACACAATCCAAAGCCAAGAACACAACATCCATGGGACCTGACGACATCCCAGGCTGTGTTCTAGATGAACTACAGAACGAACTGGCACCCCACCTAAGTACCATGTTCAATCATAGCCTTACCTCAGGTTATGTGCCCACTGAATGGTGCACAGCGACAGTTATCCCACTCCACAAAGGAGGAGCCACCACAGACCCCGGAAACTACCGCCCCATTAGCCTAACGAGCCTGATCTGCAAGGCTATGGAGCGTATCATCATGGAACTTATAAACAATGACATTGGTAATCTCCAAACTCAGGACCTCACCCAGTTCGGGTTTGTAAAAGGCAGATCATGTCTCCTAAACCTGATAGACTTCTTTGAAGCAGTCACCAAAGCCATAGATGAGGGTAAGGTGGTTCACACAGCCTGTCTAGATCTCGCCAAGGCTTTTGACACCATCCCCCACTCTGGAATTATAGATAAACTCACTAAACTAGGTATAAATCCCTATGTCACAAGATGGGTTGCCAACTGGCTCACTGACAGAACCCACACTGTGAAAGTAGCAGACTCCAAATCCAGCTTCAGACTAGTGACAAGTGGAGTACCACACGGTTCAGTCCTGGGTCCTCTCCTGTTTGGTATCTATTTCTCTGAAGTACAGGTCAACACAGAAGGTCTTTGGCTAACGAAGTTCGCAGATGACTGCAAACTAGGAGCCATAATCAAAACTCCAAAAGATGTGGACATCCTACAAAAGGGCCTTACTGAGAAAGATGCCTGGTGTCAAAGCCGTGGTCTCAAGCTCAATGCCAAAAAGTGCATTGTCATTCCTTTTGGTAAAAACTCAGTACCCATGAACTACCACATAGGTGGTAGTCTACTTAACACCGAAAGTGTGATAAGAGACCTTGGGACACAGGTGGACAGTAGTCTCTCCTTTGATAATCACATCGCCACAGTAGTCAGGAAATCCTTCTATGTGGCACACCTCATCACAAAAGGTTTCTCATCCAGGAAAAAAGAGGTCATTGTTCCCCTCTACTCGTCACTCATTAGACCCATTATAGAGTACAATGCCCCTTTTGGTATGTACCTCACAAGACATCTACAACCATTGGCAAGGCCACACAGAAATACCTCACAAAGAGGATTACCGGCCTCAAAGAGATGCCCTATGCAGACAGTGTCAAAAAACTGCAGCTTTACTCCGTTGCATATCGCCTACTCAGAGGCGATCTCTGCCTAACACACAAAGCTATATCAAACCCAGAGCTTTTAGACATGATGCACTTAAAGAAATCCCAATCCCTACGAGCTACACGCTCTAGGGACCTAAACCTCGTCACAACAATAAACAGAACATGCTGGAGGGATAGATTCCTGTCCCAGAGACTTTCCATACTCTGGAACAAACTACCTATCTATTATCAAACAAAGCTCCTCATTAGCACTGTTCAAGAAAAATCTTGATGATTGGATGGGAGATAGGAAATTCACCCTTCTTCACAGAACACTTCTATGGCTCTGCTCGACAGTGGCACAGGAAAATAATTTTCTTGGGTAGTGAAAGCCAGGGTACCTTTGGCTAGGCTTATATAGGCCCTAGGGCCAATAGCCTAGTACCTACCTATGAACCTATAACTAAGTGTTACAAAGTCCCCACTTTTTTTTCTATCCTGGAGATCCAGGTAAGTCAAGCCTTGAAGTCCATTGTGAGGAATCTTTGTACCCTCTTCAGTCATACCATGTGATATATGAGTAGGTTACAGTTGCATGAGCTATTCAGTAATTGGTCTGATAGGAGCTGTGTACAGTGGGAGATTTGCTTCCCTGGCATGGCTCTCAACCCAGTAAAATATCAGCTGGGCAATTCAGTGCCCTTTGGAGACTATAGTCAGCATATGGATATCAAATGAAAGGTCATCATCTAGGAGAACTTTAAGTTGTTTCCTTTCATTCGTATATAAAACTGGCTTTTTCTTTTGCCATTTGCAAGAACACTGCATTTTTGATATTGAAGATAAGGTAGTTTCCTTGGCATAGTTCATGTGCAATATTGAATGCCATTTAATGGGAAGTGGTGTCAGTAGGCTTAAGGACAGTGCTCATGTTTTTGTTTTTGCAGTCATCTGTATATTTGATGAGCCAGACAGTTGAATCAGATTTTGAAGCCTAATTGAAAAATGCAAAAAGGTGTGACCCCAAATCAGTGGCTTGAAGGACTCCACTGGTGATGATGAATGGTGAGGATAGAGTTCTCTTGTTTTCTACATGTTGTACACTTTATCTTAGGGATGACCATGTAAACAAATGCGGACTCAAGTTGTTATAGGTTCATTCATCTTTAAATCCCCAAGAGTGAGATGAGCTGCATGGACGGATAAACCTTCCTGCAGTCACATACTCCGAGAGACTTAAGTCTGAACATACAATGATTTACCTTTGACAAAACTTGGGTCATGGAGAAGGAGATTTTCTTCCATGATGGTTTATCTCCATCATCCTGCATGTGTTAAGTATTTTGCCAAACTGTTATTTTAACAGGTTAGCACTTGCCAAAGTACTGTACAATTGTTTCGACATTACAGTTAACAGCAATTAGTGATTACTCACCCAATGAGACAGTTATGGGTGGGAGATGTAGTTCCATATTTAGAAGACAAATTTTCAAGCTATTCTTTTTTTTACATTAATTGTTTAAAAATTGTCCTTTTTAACAGAAGACTGTCCACATGCAAATGCACTTCTGTTGAAAAACAAATATTCAAAGTTCAGGTGTAATGCAAATATTTTCAACAGCAGTTCTGCATTTGAAGTGGCTGTAACCCAGAAGCTTGCATGGTGAACTGCTCCTGTAGGCCCTATGATGACCATTTTGGAGACAAAATTCATTAGCATTAACCCAGAATCCAAAAAGACATGAAAATAAATGTAAAAAATAAAAAATAATAAACATAACTAAACATGATTTACTATAACATTTCTAATATTTTAAATGAAAATATATGTGATAGATATATATACTATATGTACATATATTTACCTCAATTTTCTTGTAGTGGCAACTTTTATTAAACGCATTTAACTATAAATGCTTAAATGAAGCATGTAATATTACATGCTTATTGAAACAGAAGATCCTGGAAAGTTAAAAATGTTATGTAAAAATTGAGGTAAATATATATGTGTGTGTGTGTGTGTGTGTGTGTGCGTATGTATGTATATATATATATATATATATATATATAATATAATATATATATATATATATATATATATATATATATATATATATATATATATATATAGTATGCATCACATATATTTTCATTTAAAGCATTAGAAATTTTATAGTAAATTAGGTTTAGTTATGTTTATTATTATTTTTTATTTTTTACATTTATTTTCATGTCTTTTTGGATTCTGTGTTAATGGTTAGTAAATATGGAGTTTGTAGGTTAATATTCCTTTAATTTTGTGTTCCTAGGTTACACTAGGAGTGCATTGATTGGCTTTTATAATCATGTAATTGTGTTTAAAACTTGTGAATTGCATGTCTTTTCATACTTATTTTTTATGTGAAGAAGTTTGCAGATTCTGCAAACGAAAAGCGCTTAATTAAATTGCTTCAACTCACTGCAAGGACTTTTCCAGTTTTTTGTTTTGTTGTTAAATCTAAGTTGCTTTACTGACCTGACTGTGATTGATTTTGAACATGTGCAGTCTTTGCTTGTACAGTGTGAATTAATTTTCCCACTCCTAGCATCTCATCTGTCACATGTGACAAACTATTAGAATTTAATTAAGAAAAAAGTCTACTTCAGAGCTTTGCAGTCATGTCAGCAGTTACTTGATGGTGCCAGCTGGTGGTCAGGACTGGTTAATGGTGTACACACAGATGTTCATCGTGCATACAGCTGCAGTAATCACAGATGGGGGTTCTCTGCCGTCAGGCGGTCCCTCGGTTGGCCGAATTCCAAAGTCTAGGTCCGGCGTCGGTTGTTGTCGCTTTCTCTCCTGACGTCGTTAGGCCGGAGTATATAAGACACAGCCGACGCCATCTTCTCCAGTCTTTTTTGCCGCGCGGTGCCCGACGCACAAGCAGTTCGCAAGTGCCGGTCGGCCAGCTCCTGAATTAAGGAAATATTGGAAACCGAAGTCTTCATTAAAGCTAAGTACCCCGTTGGGGAAACTTTTCTTGCCTCAGACCGATGTCAGAAAAAGTTAATAATTGTATTTCTTGTGGGAAGCAAATACCGCATAAGGATTTCCATTCCCTCTGCATACCTTGTTTAGGCCCAGACCACGACGTCTCGGGCTGTCGCTTTTGCGCTACTTTCAATAAACGCACTATTAAGCGTCGGGCGGAGTTCGCCCAACACTATTTTGGTAAAGCCTTTGATTATAAAATGTCGTCAGATACTCCGACTACCGTTTTGTCCAAAAAACGCAAGGACAAGGACCGACACGCGAGGCCCGTGGTCCCCGCCAAAACAGGCTACACGTGGTCCGGTTCTCAGCGAGATGCCTTTGCAGTCCCTGACTACCAACGACACTCCTTTGGCGGTGTCCTCTGTACCCGAGACCGCTGGTACCTCGGCCCTTTCCCAGACTACAACCACCGAAGCCTTTGCTAATGTTGAGCCTACTAATGTGGACAGGTCCACTTCCACCCATGGTGTCTTTAGACCCTCATCTTCTTTTTCTATTAAGGCCTTTACTAAACCCAAAGCAGCCAGGCATCCCAAGAGGCCTGTTGCACAGGGCCCATCTCCAGGCCCCATGCCTAAAAAACAGATGCTTAAAATGGCTGAGGATTTAATTACTCTTATCAGGGGTTCTCAACCCCCTCCAGACAAGAGACCCAGAGTGGAGGAAGATTCTCTCTCTTCTGATCAGGGATCCATTTTATCAGAACATTCTGATGTAGAGGAACACTCTTACTCCCCTTTTGAGGATTCGGATGCAGAGCAGTCCATTCCTTCTGTATCTCCTCCTGAGGATTTTTTCCTTTGGGGAAACCTTGCACACTTTGAGGGAACATTTCCATTGGGAAGGCCAAGACTTTTTAGACTCCAAGAAAAGACTTAGGGATTTTCTTTTGTTACCTCAACACAGACCTCTGGCGATACTTCCTGTTTTGGACATACTTGATGATGTTTATTCGGAGGCTTGCCTTAACCCGGATTCTCTGCCTCCTGCACCAGTCAAACCTGATAGGTACTACAGAGTACCTAACTCTCACCAATTTCTCTTCAAAAGCCATAATGCTGACCCTGAAACCATTTCTCAAGGCCCCAAGGGATTGAAAGCCTCCACTGCCAAGAATCCACTTCCTGCAGAAAGAGAGTCAAGATCTTTAGAAAGGTGGGGAAAAAAGGTATATACCTCGGCCACCCTAGCCATGAGGGCCTTAAATTGTCAGTTTCATATGCTTAAATATCAACAGTTCCTGTTATCACAATTAAGGAATAAAATGTCTCAACCTGAACAACCAGATTTGAAGGAGTTACAGGATATGATGCATAGTGCAGAGCAAGTGGGTAAACACACCTTACAATGTGGTTATGATGCCCTAGAGGCCTCAAGTAGAGCGGCTGCTACAGGATCAGTCATTCGCAGACGTGCCTGGCTTAGGGAACAAAACTTGCCTGATCATGTGAAAGCTAAGCTTCTAGATGCTCCTTTACAAAAGGATGTGCTGTTTGATACTAATGCTGAGGAGATTTTACAGAAAATGGAAGAAAAAGCGAAATCTATGCAAACTGTCAAAGCTTTGTTACAGGTCCAACCACCACATTTTAGCAGAAATTGGCCTTCAAAAAACTGGTCCTTTCCAGCCACTGACAAGCCCCAAAGAGGTAGATACAGACGCACAAGGGGCAGAGGACAATCACAAGGATCATATAGAGGCCGACAATGGCAAACTCCAGCACCAAGAGGTGGCGAAGACAGTGCACAACAATACAGGAAAGAAACCCAATGACTCCCTCATTTCCATGCCAAGCATGTCTCAGCTGGCAGCACCTTTGGGAGGAAAGCTAGCATTATTTGCAAGAAATTGGCATATTGTCACAACAGACAAATGGATCCTGGACATTATAAACAGAGGCTACAAATTTCAATTCCACACTCTTCCAAAAATGAGAGGCATGCCAAACCTGCCACACAATCAAAGGGCAGAGGCACAACTACAAATTTCAAAGCTCATAAGAATGAGAGCTATTCAAGAGGTACCTACTCACGAACAAGGCCAAGGTTTTTATTCAAGACTTTTTCTGGTACCAAGGAAAGGAACTGACTGGAGACCCATTTTGGACTTATCCATCCTAAACACATTTTTACTCGTACCAAAATTCAAGATGCTCACATTACAGCAGCTTCTTCCCATGCTGGGCAAGGAGTTTTGGCTGGTAACACTGGACCTCAAGGAGGCATACCTGCATGTCCCAATCAGACAAAGCTACAGAAGATACCTCAGATTTCTTGCAGGTTCAATCCACTATCAATTCTCTGCATTGCCCTTTGGCTTATCTACTGCGCCCAGAGTATTCACAAAGTGCCTGGCATCAGTGATTGCCTACTGCAGACTTCAAGGGATACAAACTTACCCTTATTTGGACGACGGCCTGATCCAAGCGGACAGCAAACACATACTTCTGGAACATCTGGCATATGTAACACGGTTACTGCATTCTCTGGGATACACCATCAACAAAGAGAAATCCAGGCTAACTCCATCTCAGAAAATAACTTTCCTGGGTGCCAACTTGGACACAAACACCCAGATGGCCTATCTTACACCAGAAAAACAGGGGCAACTAACTCAGTACTTCAAAATACTAGCAAAATGTACCAGGCTTACTGCAAGGAAAATCCTGCAGGCTCTGGGCTTCATGGCATCTTGCATTCTTTTAATCCCATGTGCAAAGCTGCATATGAGGAAACTTCATTGGTACCTAAAAAACCTATGGTCTCAACACAGCCACAGTTTGGAAACAATAATACCAATAATTCCATGTTTGCAAAAGGAATTTCTATGGTGGGCCCAAGCATGTCAAGCAAACACAGGCCTCCCATTCTGCAAGCCTCAAGCAAAGCAAGTCATCACAACAGACACCTCACATTACGCCTGGGGGGCGCACATGACGGACAGGTGCATTCAGGGCAAATGGTCCCAAAAGGAAAAGCACCTTCACATCAATCAAAAAGAAATGCTAGCAGTAATAAATGCAATTACAGCTTTCAAGGACTTCCTGCATCCAGGACAATTACTGATAAGAACAGACAACACCACAGTAATGTGGTACATAAACAAACAAGGAGGAACACATTCATACCCCCTGTGCAGACTAGCCATGACTCTTTGGAACTTGGCTCTAGAATGGCAAATTGAACTTCAAGCACAGTACTTGCCAGGATTGGAAAACACGCTGGCAGACAATCTAAGCAGAAATATGACAGATCCACATGAATGGAAGTTACATCCTCAGGTGTTTACAGAGATAATCCAAGCGTGGGGGAGGCCAGACATAGATCTTTTTGCCTCTCACAGGGATCATCAATTGGAAAAGTTTTGTTTGAGGACTTTTCATCCAAAGGCCTGGAGAGTGGACGCCCTTTCATTCAGTTGGACAGCATGGACAGTTTACGCATTCCCACCTCTGCCTCTTCTGCCCAAGGTGCTTTTGAAAGCAAGAGCAGACAGACCGAAGATGATACTGATTGCTCCAGATTGGCCAAGGCAACACTGGTACCCACTCCTGAGGAGCCTAACACATACTCCTCCCTGGTCCCTGCCTCTAATGCCTCTTCTGCTGACTCAGCACAGCTACAAAACTCTTCACAGTCAGCTGAAAACACTCAATCTCGCTGCATGGAAAATTCCTTAACACCACAACAGACCCTACTCTCCAAGGAGGTGCAGGATGTCATTTTGGAGGCCAGAAGGCCATCTACTAGAAAAGCTTACTCCGCAAAATGGAAGCGATTTTGCTCTTGGAATGAGAAAAAAGGCCAGGACCCTAGAAAACTGAACTTGCCTCAGGTATTACAGTATCTAACAGAGCTGCTGAACAGTGGACTATCATTTTCTTCCATAAAAATCCATGCCTCAGCTATTTCTGCAGAATTCAACACGGATCCTCCTTTATTTTCTCACCCACTCTTACGACAGTTCCTCAGAGGGGCTAAGAATATAAGACCACCAAGGAAACAACCAATACCAGCCTGGGATCTTAATTACATACTAGAAAAATTAACATTGCCCCCTTTTGAACCAGCTGCCTCAACAGATTTGCAATATTTGTCCTGGAAAACAGCCTTCCTTCCGGCTATCACTTCAGCTCGTAGGGTTTCGGAACTACAGGCCCTCATGGCGGTGCAGCCCTTTCTCATTTTCCATCAGGACAGGGTTTCCCTTCGTACCAACCCGTCATTTATGCCTACAGTGGTATCCAGGGTAGCTTTAAATCAAGCCATACACCTACCTACCTTTTACCCCAATCCTCAAAACAAAGGGGAAAGGCTGCTACACTCTTTAGACATCCATAGGCAGCTACGTTATTATTTGGACAGAACAAAGTCCTTCAGGAAATCAGAACAACTCTTTGTGTCCTATGCTGTAGGGGCTCAAGGGAAGCCAGCTACCAAACAGACTATTTTAAAGTGGATAGGCCACTGCATACGGTTTTGTTATTCCTATCATGGGAAATCTGTTCCTACAGGTATCAGATCACACTCCACCAGGGCCACAGCTACCTCTACAACCTTCCTCAGAGGAGTTCCTACCAAAGATATTTTGGAGGCAGCCACTTGGAGTTCTGTACATACCTTCACAAAATACTACCACCTGCCTTTATATTTCAGAACTAGAGCAGGCTTTGCCACTGCTGTGTTGCAGGGCATTCTGGCTCAGCCCAGTTCCTCCTAGTACCTACCACCCTGTGCGTAGCTTTGGGACTCTACCCATCTGTGATTACTGCAGCTGTATGCACGATGAACATAGTACAGTTTTGTACCTACCATAAATGTAGATGTTCGAGTGCTAATACAGCTGCAGTATAGGTTTCCCTCCCTCCTTCCCCACTTGGTAAAGGCATGGGGCCCAACACCCTCTTCTTACAACCTGACTGGGTTATCCTTCTATGGTTTATTTGCTTGCAACTACTGATTTTGGATTATATTGCATTGCTTGTATATACATAGAAACATAATTTATGTATTGCCTTCCTTCTGGGGGCACCTGACATCTGGGGCAAGAAAGACTGAAGAACATGGCGTCGGCTGTGTCTTATATACTCCGGCCTCACTGACGTCAGGAGAGAAAGCGACAACAACCGACGCCGGACCTAGACTTTGGAATTCGGCCGACCGAGGGACCGCCTGACGGCAGAGAACCCCCATCTGTGATTACTGCAGCTGTATTAGCACTCGAACATCTACATTTATGGTAGGTACAAAACTGTACTTTTTCTTCAATATTTTCTAATTCCGGTTATTTAAAAACATTTTCTGACAAAATATTGTACTATTTATGTGTGCCTTGTTAATACCTTATCTGTTAAATCTCAACCTTTCTTTCCAGCAGTCCACTATCTCCTGCGTTACGTCTTGTGATATAGTTTTAGAATTCACTGTGTCATGCTTTTTACTTCTTGCCATTTTCATGTTTCTGTTCACCAATATGTAAGTTCTTTTTAGTGTGCTTGTTTGTGCTTTACACATATTAGGAAGTGAATATTTGTAGCACATGTTCGGCAGCATTGTCTCTTCCAGCAAAGAGGTAACCCCATTGCAGTGCTGGTTAGAGGGCGGTCATAATAAAAGGTAGAGATGTGAGATTTCCACCTTCAGTTTTCACCTTCTGAAGTGAGCTGTTCTGTCATTTTGAGGGCCCTAAAGTCCAAGTCTTAGTGCTATTTCTGAGACCTTGCCATTCCACAGATCTTCCCATGTTCCCTTTCAGGACTGGTAGAAGCTGGCACGGGATTTCTTTAGTTTTATTCTGAACCTGCAGACAAGGCCTCCCCATCTGTCCATATTGGAGAGGTCACTCCTATTTAAAGGTGGAAGAGAAAGCCCTCCCACAACAACAGAGACAGATCCTTTGATTCATAAGGAGAAGTGAAGTACCTTGCCTACCAGCCACAGATTCCTTTCCTATTGTATACAGTATGGATGATGAGGACGTCCTGTCCCTGGTTCTCCATCAGAGACATTTCATTTGGAGTGACCTTAGCCATTGTAAGTATCTACTACAAATGGGAAAGCAGGGAAATTTCTGAGGCCAAAAAAAGATAACCTTTTGGGCCTGGAAGCTCCCAAGCCCCTAGCTGTTCCTCCAGTCTTTGAGGCTTTTGTGGATGTTTTTAACACAGAATCCCTGGAACCTGACTCTGAGCTTGCTGCACCAATGACGTGTAACTTGTTCTACAAGAACAAGGATCCTTTTTAAATTTTTGTAAAAAAATACCATAGCAAATCCAGCAGTGATATCAGTGGATGCTGCAAAGTGATCCAGAGTGGTTCCAGTCCAAAACTCTCTTTGCAGTGACCAGAAGAGTAAAATTTTGCACCTATTTTTGAGGAATGTGTATCTCGGCAATACTGTCCTTCACAATGATTACATCAACATGATTAAGTATCAGGGTGAGTTCTCCACCATTATATGACCTTATTAATGGGAGGTAAGTTATGTCTGTCCAGTCAGCTGTATGGGTGAGCTGTACAGTTGAGACATGCCATAAAATGCAGAAATGATGCTGTGCGTACAGCATCTGGGGATTGTACCACTGGACTTTGTTATAAGATGACATAGCTTGCTAAGTATTCATCACCTACTGAATGATGTGAAGGCACATCTCATCCATGTACATTTGAACAGGGAATTCTTGTTCTCACCCCCCCCCCCCACCCCCGAAGAAAGTCTTTAAAATAGTAGAGGAGAAGAGTAGAACTATGGAGTCGGTTTAGAATGAAAATTATCTTTCCAAAACCTGGCCTTTTTCCTGAGAAAAGCATTCAAAGGGTAAGAATACCTTTTTCAAGCTCTTATATCAAGAGAACCAGAAAGGGGAGTTTTTTTTCTGGTGGGGGGGGGGCTCATTTCTGAGCTTGTAGACCCTTGCTTTAGCTTCGTTGTTAACAGTAAGACAGATCTTCAGACAGGCCATTCATTTCCTACCCCTTTTTAAAGCCGCGGCTGAGCCTTGGCATCTGAATTTTATACCAGCTGTTAACTGCATCCCCAAGTTCCTGACATGCAAAATTACCTTGTTAATAGGAATTGATTTAGCCAAGAAGGGGTATCATACTTAATGTTTCAATTAGACAGGGTTATGTTAAATAACAATTCCTCATTCATGCCTAAGGTGATTACAGACATAGGGTTGAATCAAGCCTTCAGCCA
>NC_056743.1:1503023729-1503156229 GCF_019279795.1 Protopterus annectens
TGTCACTCTACTATAAAGCCATATCTTGTTGTTAATCTGGCAGATGTTTTTTAGTTACTTGGAACCACTGTATTCATTGTTAGTGTCTTGAAAGCCTTGTGCTGCTTTAAGCTGAGGTGTCTTTAGTGGCTGTCATTTGCTTGTGCAGTCACGGTATCAGTCCAGTCGAACAGATCACTGAGGTGACTGTTGTTAGCTATCACTGGGGTCATTTTCACAGTAGATAGGCAGTCTACAGAGGAGGACTTTGCAGACCAGAATCACTTGGAGTGAGGGTGCACTGTGGAGCTGGTCAGTGAGAGAGCTATAATTATTGAAAGTGGAGGGTGCAACGTGAAATTGCTTGAGGGGACCAGGACCATTTAGCATGAGGATGTGGGGTTGAATCTGTCACTGAGAAGGTCACAACATCTTAGAGTGAAGGTGCATTGTGGAATTGGTGAAACAGCCTAAAAAACATACTGTGAGAGTGCAGTATGTGGTCTTTCAGTAAGAAAGATGGGGGACCACTTACAGTAAAGGTGCAGTGTAGAATTGGTGAAATGGCTTAAAAGAGTTATTGTAAGAGTGCAGTGTGGGGTCTGTCGGTGAGAAAGATAGGACAACTTAAGAGTGAGGGTGCATGTTCATGGTAGCATTATTAAGAGAACCGGGGACATTACTTGAGAGAAACCTGTGAAGCTGCATTGCATTCCACTTTTTAGTTCTTAGTCACTGTTGCCTGATCACGTTTTGCTTCTGTAGTAATTAAACTGCAGTATTGCTTTGCCTTAGCGATAAACAGCCTGACATCATGGAGCAGCTGTACTGGGTTTCTAGTGGGGATATTTTAATTTGCTGACATTTGTAACTGTTAACTTGTCTTGTCATTTTGTTTTGTGGGATCCTCCAAAATGCTGTGCTTTAGCTGTAACATGCTGTTAATGTCTCTTCTCTTCTTCCTTTTGCTTTGTCGCCATCTCCTGCTTTGCTGTCTGACAGTGTCCCACACGGTGGTACTGGAAACTTGTTCCTGTAAGTGGGCTCCCATCTTTTCTGTACTTTGAATGTACTTCTTGCTCTTTTAAACTGTTTAGTGAACATGTAAACTGGTGTATTCCTTTCAGGAAGTTTGTTGCCATCATGGCTTGCATAGTGTTTGCCACTTGCTGCGAAGGATGCTGGGATCACGAGCTAGAAGCACTTTAGAGTCATGATTTGCCAGATCAGTTTACCACTTCCTCTCAAGAGGCTTTATACCCTCCCCAGTGGAATAGGTGGAAAAATAAGTATGAAATATAGATCTTCCCATACCTATTGCTGTTTTTAATGTGGATAGGTGAAAATTCAGAAAACATTAACAAGCCTTTAGTCCATTGTTTCAGTCTTTGTTTCCATGCTTTGACTCTGAATTCACTTAACCAGTCCTGATCTGGTCTTCCTTGTTGCCCCTACTAAAGGGCATTTGGGCTTGGTGGGTTTGTCTAGTTAATAAATAAAATCCAAACTATAAAATCTTTTTCCCCCCAGAGGTGCTTTCCCCCTGCAACCCTGCCTACGGTCAGTCCCCCTGCTGTCATTCTTCAGTATGTCCCCTCCCCCATGTGGTGATTAGTATGCGAGTAAGACATGGCCAGAGGGTGTTATCATACAGGCAGCAACAGAGGTGTTTGTGCCCTTAGTGCGTCTGTTGATGCCAATAGGGAGTCTGTTTTGTTTTAGGCCCTAACATCCCAGTGGCTCATTTGAGATTGTACATCATGGTCATCATAAGGACTTGCACTGCCCTTCTCAAGCATATGTGAGCTTCTAGACTGTCAGTGAGAGTTACCGTCATTGGTTTGGTAGTGCCAAGCCCACCTTTCTACTCCTGCATTTTTGGCACCTTATAAGTTTCCACTTGCTTGATGGATAACAGCTGATGCTGATGTACCACTTCCTCCCTATAATGAGTAGGTTGGCATCAGTTGCTCACTGGCATCTTTCCTTGCCTGGCTCATCCATTGCTCAAGCTGCTTTAAGAACTTTGGTAACCCGGATCATAGTCTGGGCTTTTTCTTCTATACCATTGAGCTAGGCTTGGGGAGACATCTTGTTAAGCAAGTACAGTTAACTATGTGTTGATTCTTATCTGTCAGTTATTGGAAATCATCTGTGATAAAACTTTTTTTGGAGATTTTGTGAGGGTAACAGAAATTAATGTTGGCTAGGACACACATGCAAAGCCAAAGAGACATTTTAACATGTCATTTTATCAGAAAATCTACTTTGTGCTAAATAATACATCTCTCAGCATTTATTGAGGAATTCAATTCAGTTTATCCATTTTAGGGCAGGGAACAGCTAGTCCTTTAATGATTATTACATTAACCCTCTGCTTCACAACAGAATGAAATAACTAAGTTGCATAATTATCTCAAAAACATCAAGCTGATTTCAGTATCAAGTCCTCATATAGGCTTCAAATACATATGATCCCAGCATCCTTTGTCTTTAATGTATGTAAATTGTGCTTTTAATTATTATTTAATGAGGATAAAAAAATGTAAGGTTTTGTCTCTTAGATCATTACATTCATAAGGGTACAGAAACACCTTCAATTTAAATGTAATTTACTTTTTCTGATGTTTGATTGCTTGCTTGCTTGCTTAACTATTTTCCCTAAGTTGACCAGATCCTTGGCTCAAATAGAATTTGTTTTCACTACATGCTGTGGTATGAAGACTGATTATTATTATTTGTTCTTTCTGTGTAATCGTCATGTTTTCTAATCAGATTTACCAGTGTGTTGTTTTGAACCTTTTGGATTCTTTTATTTACTTATGAGTCCTAGATTTAATTGCTCTTTCTGGCATTGGGATGGAAAATCATGAAATGTTTTCCTCTTAACTTTTTCTTCTTTGTGCCTTCCAGCCACCAGGTCATTCATTCCTTCTTGTTTGAGAACCCTCGCAGGTGGGTGTCATCCAGGCAGCCATCAAAAATTTCCATTGGCCTAACACCCCATCCCTGTAGCAGCATTTACAACTGGGTGTTCTACAATACTGTTGTCAGACTATTTAGCATTTCAGAACAGTGTAATAAACTTCTCTGTGTGGAAGATTTTCAATCCATATATATCTAGTTAATCACTGTATATTAATCAGATCAGATAATGGTAGTAGAGGTAGCGAGCTTAAACTCATCCTAAGTAAAAATAAACAAATAAATAATAAATATATAATTTGAAATATTATACAGAATTACTAAGTATTCGAAAGTAATCCAAGCAGGGTAAGCAGTCTGTTTCCAGTTGAAAATGCTTTATTAAGTACTTAATAAAGGATTTTTGACTGGAGTCTGTGTACTTAATAAAGGATTTTTGACCGGAGTTTGTGTACTTAATGAAGGATCTTTGACTGGAAACAGACTGCCTACACTGCTTGGATTACTTTCAAATACTTAGTAATTCTGTATATTTCAAATTATATATTTTTATTGTTTTTTTTTTACTTAGGACGAGTTTGTTTGCTACCTCTACTGCCATTATCTGATCCAGTTAATATACAGTGATTAACTAGATATATATGGATTGAAAATCTTCCACACAGAGAAGTTTCTTGCACTGTTTTGTTTTTGGGTTGTTTGAGACTTTGGGGATACCATGGAGATTACTACTATTTAGTATTTCAGTGCATGCCTTAGCCCAGTTGAAGTGGTGTTTTGCTTGATGGATGCATATTCTGTCCCTTTGTGAGATCTGGCCTCTGCCAGGTGTGAGTAGTTCACAAACAAGACTGCCTTCCTGTCCTCTAGATGGGCGATCCACAGCCTCCTCACTCTTGCACTTTCCATCTGGCTGTTTTTAGTGCCCAGGTTGACAGTTAATCCTGGATATGCAAGGTCACTGTCACAGTCAGGCATTTATCCCTCCCTCTCTCTGTGCCTGGAGCCATTTGAAGAGCAGGACATATTTTCATCAGTTATTTGCAGGTTTTTAGCTGTCATAATATCCATGCTCAGCAGAGTAAATTCGCAGTGTGATGTAAGACTTTTCCCTGTTTGTGGTACTGTTCCTTGTTTTATTGCCATCACTTGTAATTTGACAGCCACTCTCACATAGCTCCCAGTGTTTTAACTGTGTACAACAGATGTCATTCAGAACCAGGTAGAATAAGACCTTCCAGATCAGGAGCCACCAGAAGCTACACTGACACTAGTTCCAGGTTGGATGTCTCTTCTGTATATATTGGTCATAGTGTCCAGAAGCACACATTGTGAGGAAAGGCTTTTCTGCTGTAAAGTGCAGTTATATTAATGTCATGCCTTAAAGAAAGTAGCCGTTGCTTAAGTTAAATAACATTTTTCCACCAGTTTTAAAAGTTCTTTTGGCATACCTTCTTTGTAACAAGTCCAAACCTGCATAACATATTACACTTAGGGTGACCACCTCCCTATTTGGGCAGCTATGACTTGTAAAACAAACATGAGAAATGTCAAATGTCGAGAGTTTTTGGACACAAAATATTTCCTAAATGTCCTTTAATTAGCTGCATAAAGCAATTAGTTTATATCTACACATCTAAATCCATCCATCCACAACCCTTTTTCTCATTTTTTGGACATGGGGTCAGGTGTCACTTTACCAGTGGCAATCGAGCTAAGATTTACACCACTGAGTGACTAGCCCTACCATTGTAGTTCTTCCATACCATATACTCACATGCACATTCACACCTATAGCCAATTTAAAGTGCCCAATCCACCTACGAAAAAGCAAAAACAACTCAAATTCTATAACGCCGAACTCTTGTTCTGCAAAATCGTAGGTTTCCCACTTTGAGCATTTGAGAAGCTAGCAACCCTAATTACATGGGATGCATTTACATGGACATGTCTGTTAACTATGGACTGTACAACAAAATGAAATAAAGTCTAGGAAGGCTGCCATTCATTAATGTTATTGGTTGTTCCTCCCTCTTCAGATTTCCTATGTCATCGGTTGTCTTGGAGGAAGAATGCAAGACAGTAATCAGAAACAATGGTACACAGTGCAGAACAATGATGGACATGCACAAAATCAAGGGAAAGACCAGCTTCTGATATATTTATTATTTATCTAGGCAGATGGGCTGGTCTGGTGACCCTCTTCAGCCATTACTGGAACCGGATGGCACAATATATTGGTGCAAATGGCATTAAAGCACAACCGTGCATTAGTGCTATAGAAAATATGGAATGCAGTGCATAAGTTAATTAGCTACCATGCATTATTATGTATTATTAAAACTACTAGTGTAAGTCAGCAGTAGCAGCCTGTGTGTTTTGTCTCCCTACAGTAACAGAGCTGCAGCATACTTACAGATCTTTACTGTCAGGAGACGTTCAGTACAGTGCTGTGTAAGCAGTATTTGTGCTCCCTGTACACTCCTCCACTGTGCACACTCGTACACACATTCATATGCACGTGCACAGAGTAGATGTTTGCTGCATAATTTTTTCCCCTGAAATCTGCCATTACTATAGTAGCACAACAGCACCCCATATGTACCCCGCGGTGCTGTTAGCTGTTCATTATGGAGCTCACTATTAAAGTATATAATTCCTTATTAGTGAGAATTAGTCACAGGGGGATGTCTGCCTTCCATTCTGATCTAGAATGCTTTTTCACATCCCCAGTATAGAGCTATTCTCCACCTTTGTTCCAGGACGTTAGATGATGTATGGTTTAAAAAGGAGAGCCTCTCTAGTAATTTTCAGTTCCTTTTAGCCACAAGTCCTTCTGTTCTTCACCCCCTTTCAGGCAACTTCTAGAGCAGTAAGTAGCAAAATAGAAATCTTTTTGTATCTGTTTTTACACTGACATTAGATTGTTTGGTAATAATTGTATAACTCTGTACTTGGTCTGGGTTGATACATTTCCAAGGTATATAGTGTCCTTGAAAAAAATAACAATTGCACCAGCAGAACACAAAATCCACCAAAAGGCTACCACATAGTGTCTTTTTTGCTTGTGGGTGACGCACCACATCCTCTGCAAGGACTGTGCTTCTTTCAAAAAAAAAATCTCCATTTGAAGGCATTTCTTGAAACAAAACCTTTTTTTTTTGCATGGGCCTATGGCATTTCCTCCATCTTCCTATTGGAAAGAGCTCTTCTATTATTAGAAAGAAAACATTTCCTGAGAGGGGAAAAACAGTTGAGAAAATAAAGAAACCAAAAATGTTTACTGAGGATTATATGGACAGAGAAAGCATGAGACTTTAGTGACTTCAGTATTTCTGATGTCTGAGGGCACTAGATCAGGAGAGGCATTGTCATGTCGGCCCTTTGTCTTGTGGTCTGGTATTACTGTGATCCTATCTGTTATCTCCTTTTGTAGGGAGACAGTGGAGTTTAATTCAGAGTCTCTCCAGTGGGTCTTTAGCAGAATATTGAGACATCCAGGCTGCAGGGCTATGGGCACCCACAACAGATAATCCACCTTTCACTGATTAATACAGTGCCATCAGATGGATTTTCACTCTCAAGACATTCCAAATATTTTGGGACTAGCAGACAGTGGAGGGCCAGGCTATCCATAACCTATCTGGTTCCCTCGTCATCAACAGGGTGAAGCGATTGCTACTGCTGTTACAGGCAAATGCCTGATGACCAGACACCTGCTTTACTGATGTTGGCCTTAGGTTCTGCCACCTTTGACTCTAGCTTTGCCAGTGAGTATGTTGTAGCTTGGGATAGGATAACCCCACAAATGACAAAGGCTTCTCTTTTGGGGAATTGCTGCTCCACAGAAGCCAAAGAAAATCTCTCCCTCTTTTTAGACTGATTCTGAACTGGATGAGCAAGACCGTGGCACACTCCATGCAGAGCTCTTCTCCCCTTACATCTGACACAGGTGACAAGACTGTGTTGTCAGGTTCCCCTCTAGAAGAAATCACCTACAGAGAGAGAAAGAGAATTAAAGTGATGAAGGGAGCACTTCATACAAGGCTCCAAGGAGGTCTTGGCATCTCATAACAGGTAATTAGACCTTCTTGTGATTGATGAACTGACACCTGTTGCTGTGCCACTAGTTATTCAAGCCTTTGAAGATGCCTTTAAGTAAACCCCACTCATACAAATCTGGGCAGAGTCTCTTAAGTTACTTATACAAGAACTCGTAGTGTAGTAGATCTTGCAGTAGTCTCCATGGGTAGTCTTGAGGGGCCAAGGTTTACTTCAGGGATTAGTGCACTTCTTATGATAAGGAGGGCAGCCTTTAGTCAGATTTGTGAAAAATGCATGTACTTCAGCAGACTCGGCCTTTACAGAAGTAAATTATCAAACCCACATAATCAAATGTCAAAGGGAGCATTCTCAAACCAATACAATATATTACCTCATCTCAGAAGGCCAGGATGGGAACCATTAAAATAAAATTACAAGTCTTACCCAAGCATCCTTTAAGGTGGAGAACAACACATTAAAACAGTGACCCTTTTGCAGGGATACAATCCCAAAGCTACATCACTTTAAACATTGAAGAGATTTTGAAAAGAAACTGGCTTTAGTAGGTGACAATAATAGCTCAACAGTAAGCAGTAAGATAGAGGAGGAGAGGACATTCTAACTCTTATAACAAGGTGGACAGTACTGAGATTTTTTTTTCAAATCCTACTTCTCTCGTTCCTTGCCTCTTCCTTCTTCCCCTCCCCTCTCACATACTGGGTAAGAGACTTTCCCAGTTGAAAGTAATCCTGCATTTGGTTGCAGCAGAAAATGGGTACGAGCGATTATATTGGGCAACAAGATTAAGTTCAAAGCCTTTCCTCTGTTTTTGGATACCTCCCTTCCTTCCAAAAGGTAAGGCTCTAACAAAGGAAGTCCTGGAACAACTCATTCTCTAGGTGGCAGTAGTGAGTGTTCCAGAAAAGAAACAAGGGAAGTGGTTGTATTCCAGGCTTTTTTCTGTCCACAACAGAGGGTAGTGCTAGGAGAACTGTATTCGACCTTTCCAGACTTTATGAAATCTTGAAAGTGAGCCAGTTCCATGGCATAGAGTAATAATGCAGTGACTGTGCTTCTGGCAGCCTGAATTCCCTTAGTGGCTTGGGTGCATATGTTAACTGACTGAGGATGATGGCGGTTAATGACCACTGCAGGCAACATGGTGCTCTCCCAGTAATCTGAGCTTATACAACTTTAGCACATCTGTACTAAATTAGCCAAGAGAAGCTAGAATGCAGTGGCATGCTTCCCTCTAAAGTTACAAATTGCAGGCTTGGAAGAACCTCCTGAGGGGGAAGAGTGCTTCCAGGCAGAGGGTATGGTGCCCTAGGACACCAGCATACTGGTCCACTACTTGTCAGCCAACTGTCATTGAGGAACAGAAGGTTGGTGGGGGTTCTTGATAACGAACAAATGACCAGTAAGGCCCTCACCTATACTGGGAATGCCCAGGTACCATTCTTATAGAGTGGATGGGGCAGTTAATGAAGATAAAGGTGCCATCAGGCAAGACACTGGAGTGAGCAAAAAAAAAAAATTCTGAAAGTAACTAAATTTGAAATGCTGATCATTTGGTTATTAATACTGCTGATCCTTTACCTGGCTCTCTTGGTGACTTAAGGTTTCAGACATCCCTGTTTTCTTCCCTTATAAGGCCCATTATTAAGTACAGTGCACTTTTCGGCATGTACCTGGCAAAGCATATGCAGCAGCTGGAGAGACCACAGAGGTTCCTCACCAGGAGATTCCAGGGCCTCAAACATCTACCATACACAGGCTAAAAGCCCTGTCCCTCTACTCAGATTCATACAAACTCCACAGAGGTGACCTCTGTCTGGCATGCAAGGCGTTCATGGACCCCACCTAAATGGGACTGCTGCATAAACGCAAGTCAAGCTTCACTCGAGTAACCCGCACGCGTGGCCTCAACCTGGTCTGTGACATCAACAGGACTTGTTGGCAGCACAGATTTGTGTCCCAGAGACTCCTTCTCCACATCAAGCAGAGTACCTCTTTACCCCTTTTTAAGCGCAACCTGGATAACTTGGATGGGAAACAGAAAATATACCCCTGGGAATTCCACCCATGTCCCTGCTGGACAGGGACATTGGGTGTTGATTTGTCTAAACATGGGTTAAACTTTTTGCTAGGCTTATAAGGGCCTCAGGGCCAATAGCCTAGTAATCTCCTATGAAGGATTTGTATTTTTACACTCCAGTTCATAAGGACCAGAGACAGTTTCTGAAATTCTGAGCAGGACTTGACCTTTTCTAGGTCACTTCATGGTGATTTGTTTACCCATTGCCTCTAGTGTTTTTAGCAAATGTCTAGACTCTGTGTGCCCATATCAGGTTTCTGGGTATCTGTAAGTTACCCTTCCTTGGATGCTTTTGACATTCAGACAGCCTGCATGGGAGAAATGTGTACGTTTAGAGAGTACTTCATCCATTGCTTATTTAGCCTGAGATATTTCCTGAACGTCCCCTTGTTAAGACTTTTCTTTGATCACTTCTAAACATCAGGTAGAACAAACTGTCTAGAGTCAATCCTCTGAACCTCGGCCATCAGACAACAATGTTTTCAGGGGTGTTTTCAAGGGGTTTGGGCTGTGTCATCAGTAATCCTCACTGCTTCTCCCAATGATGCATGTAAGAAAAAAATACATCTGCACATGAAAAACCTCTGGGAACAGTAGAGGAACCCTTTGGACAAGACTGTACTCTTGATTTCCTTTGTCAGAGTGGAATTGAGGTGGTGCTTTTGCAAGGAATCAGGGGATGCCACCAGTGGTCTGACAGACATACAGGCAGTAACAACAAATGCCACAGATTTTGGGGTTTTTTTGTTTGTTTTATTTTGTTTTTTTTGGGAGGGTACACAGATCACCTCCATATACAAGGCCTATGTGGGCTTTTGTTGACCAAAAGGTACAGCACTTTAAAAGAAATGGTGACCATAATTATCCTTCAAGATATTCAAAACTCCTTGGAATATTCTGGGAAGTAACTGACAACATTGTTGTGATGTGGTACAAAACAAGCAGGGTGGAACACATTCATACCAGTTAGTTTAACAGTGGTAGCCTGAGACATAACATTTCACCTAGACCTTCACTTTTAAGCATCTTGTATCCCTTCAGATGTAAGTACCATATTGTACTAGTTGAGTTTGGTCTAGGAAAACCTGTCATGAATGAAAACTAGACCCATTGTTTTTTCGTGGGGGAAAAGCCAAAGGTATATCTGTTTGCCCTAAGAGAGAGAGAGAGAGAAAATCACATGTTGAACAGATTTTGCACCAGATACCCATGCAGGGAAGAATGGACAGTGAATGCCTTCTCCATCCCTGGGCAGAGGACTTTTTACATCTTCCCTTAGTACCGTTAATCTAATCCCAAAAGTGTTGCAGAAGGCAAGAGTGGATGGGCTAAGGTTCATACTTTATACCCTTATCATCAAGACATCTGTGGGTCATGCTGTCTGTCCAGGAACTCCAAGAAGATCCTGTACAAACTCCCACATTGCTGTGCCATACATACCAAGGTGGAAGGGTCACTGCCCCCTCCCTGCCTCAGGAACCCAAATCTGGAAGCATGGATGATTTCAACCTAACCCCCCTCAAGATAACGTTCTCACAGAAAATGTTGCACATTCTGTAGGAGGCAAGTAGGCCAATCACTAGAAAGTAATTTCTGAGGAAAAGCAAGAGGTTCTTCCTGTGGGATGAGACATCCTTGTCACCACAGCCAGAGTGCCCTGTGCCTTTGCTCATCCTCCCCTTAGACTGACCCCATTAATCCACTAAAAACCTATACCACTGCCATAGTGCCCTGATTCTGTGTTAGAAAAAACTAAATCTTTCTCGTTTTGAGTCTTGCTTCTTAGAGGAAGGTAAGGTTTTTGTACTTGGAAACCTTTTTTTAGTTGTATTTCTCTCAGTAAGGCGAACCTTTGAACTGCAAGAACCAATGGAGAGAGACATGCATAGTCTTCCACAGAAGCAGGGTGAACATTCCTGCATATCAATAGTGGTATCTGAGCTGGCATGTAAATAGACTTTACCGGTCATCTTTTCTGTCTCACAGAATAGAGGGGAAAGGGTTTTACATCATCTGATTGTCCTAGCTATCTCAGATTTTATCTGTCAGGGAACATAAAATTCAGATGGTCTGAACACTGTGTCTTGTAGGTAAGTTCTAGGCTAGCTGCCCTTGTGGGCCATTTTAAGCCTAGCCAGTTTCCCTTTTTGTGCTCAACATATCTTATTTGGTTCGAGATTGGCCTTACCCATCCCATGGTTGATAATTATAAATTTACCCCTAATAAGGATAACTGTGATCATACCATAGATGATTTGAGTGGACCCATGCATGGGATGAAGCGTTTAGGAACTCCACTAGGTCCTCTAGTAGAACAGGGGGCAGTCCTTGGGTAAATTATCTGTTTCCCATCCGTATATCTAAATTGTGCTCGAAACTGGACAGGGATGAACTTTGTTTTATGTGGATGGGAAGTCTGTTCCACAACAGCGGTATCCTCTGTGAGATATACCTGTCCCTACAAACTGTTCTGGTGATGTTGTGGAAGAGGTTTACATCCCTAGACTGAGTATTTCTGATGCCATTTGACATGCAAATCCATCAGTAATGGGTTGGAGAATGCCTTCTATGCCAGATACAGGTCACCTCCTAGCAGTCTGTAGGATACAGAGTATAGTGACTGAGATTTGAGTTGATCCGTTTAGAACATGTTATTTAGGCCTTGTATCCTTTTAGTAAGGTATCTCTGTGGGCATTCCAGTTGTGTGTGTCTCTGGACAGATGCATGCCAAAAGCAACATTATATTCAATGACCAGTTATGTGTGTCTGGACAGATGCATGCCAAAAGGAACATTATATTCAATGACCAGTTATGTGTGTCTGGACAGATGCATGCCAAAAGGAACATTATATTCAATGACTGGCATAATGAGAAGACTTTAGTCCCAGTTTATTTAGCTTTTCTGCTATGCTTGAGTTGGGAATTGGGCCAAAAGCTCTGGCCAGGTTGAGGTATGTGGTGTGTACCATTGTGCCTTCATCTATTGCTCTGGTGACCTTGTCAAAAAAAAAAATCCACCAGGTTGGGTAAGCATGACCTACCCTCAAAAAATCCAAACTGAGATGGGCCAGTGTTTGGAGGTTCCCTATGTCAGGACTGATTGAATGCATGTTAAGTCTTTTCATGGCTTTGCATATGAGGCTGGTCAGACCTATGGGTCTGTAATTGCTTGGGTCTGTGGAGGGTCTTTCCTTATGCAGGGGAATGACTGTAGCTGTTCTCCATTTGTTTGGTACAAAACCTGTATGGAGGCTGAGATTCAACAGTGTTGTTAGGGGTGTGGCTAAATTGTGCTACATGCTGTTTAAGATGCATCTGCCAGGAATCATCGATGTATTTTTAGCTTTTGATAGCAATTTTAGGACTTGGTCTTGTGTGATAGCTGGAGGCGAGCCAGTTTCAGGTATATTTTGAAGAACAGATAGAGGGGAAAGAGGTTTAATGTTAGAGCCAAGTTCATTGGTCAGTAGGTTCGCTATATCTTCAGCCTTAGTGTAGGTAACATCACTCACAATTATCTCAGCACATTGCTGAGTTGTGCTTTTGAGATTACAAAACAAGAAAATATATATAACATTTTGAAATATAAAACAGATGATTCAGTTCAAATAATTCAGTATTATATATGGAACACGAGTTGAATCGGGTATAGAGTAAATCCATAGAAATATTGTATGAAAAGGTAATAGAAGTTTTTCATATAAAGTTAATAAACAGATAGGTTCTCGAGACTTTGCCGTTTCTTCCAGTGTGGTGCGATATAGGAGTTTTTTTTATGTAAGGGGGGGGGTGTGGGGGACTGCCTCCCATATCGGGGGGTGTTGGGAGCGAAGCCTCACACTTTATTTTGTTTTTACATTTTTTTTTTTTTTTTTTTTGGAGCAGCGATTTATTTTTCTTTACTAATGGGCATATAGGAGAGAGCTAGAGCAGTACTCCAGATTTCCAGGCATTTACTGCAGTGTAGGTATGATGCATGAGATCATTCAGGGCAGCAGCTACTGGCTATGTCATCAGGATGCATGACTGGCTTAGGACACGGTCACTTTCTGGCCCAGAAGGGATGAGCGTCTGGACACCATATTGGGTATAGAATTCCTTTTTGGGCCTCCTGCGGAGAAGGTTTTTAAGAAACTGGACAAGAATGGAAAGCAAAAAGAATAGAAAAGAATTTTATTTGTCCCAACTGCTAGATATAGTAGAAAATAGCCATCCAGATCTTGACCTTTGCCACCCAGGCAAGATAAGGGTAGGCCTCCCTGATCTAAAAGACCAAGACAGTTCAGAAGATGGATTCCAGAGCAATGCCCTATTCCTGGGAGTCCCAAATATTCTATGCCCAAAGAGGACAACTTTGATTATCCCCAGCTCTTTCCCAACCCCCCACCCCCACTTCCACTTCCACTTCCACTCCACTAGCAAGAAGACTGTTTCTTTCTGCAAGGTTACCTCATCCAATTCAGAGAGAAATCTCCCTTCTTCAAGATACCCAAGTTACTCAAAGACCAAGAATCTCTCCTTCCACCAGTCTGCCAAGAGTTTTTGCAACAGGGATCCATCCAGCCAGTCCCTGCAAGGGTGGAGGCAACAGGTGTCTACTCCTAGTACCAAGAAAGAAAGGTACTTGGAGACCAATTTTAGACATCTTCAAGTTAAAGTTACTAAACATTCCCAAGTTCAAGATGCTGACCCTACAGAAACTGCTGCCCGTGATCTTTCCAGAGGTGTACATGGTTACAGTAGACATGAATGATGTCCATCTTCATGTTCCTATCGCAAAGGAGCACAAAGTATACCTTCAGTTTATGGCAGCAGTTTACCCACTACCTTTTCTGTCCTTTATTATTTGGTTTATCCGCTGCTCCCACAGTATTCACCAAATGTCTAGCTCCAGTTATAGCACATTGAAGAACACTAGGAGTGCACATTTACCACTACTTGGATGATTGAAGTTCCAGGATAGTTTTTCCCTGGATGAGACAGACAACCTTACAGGCCACTATGGACTGCTTTCAGAGGGTAGGGCTCATCCACAGTCTTCACAACTCCCAACTTCAGCCACAAACTGGAATCCTCTTCCTCGGCACATTGATGGACTCTGTTCAATAGAAAGTCTTCTTGCCCCAAGACATGGTGTCCTTCGTAACAGAATACCTACTAAGTCTATTGACAAAGCAGACCATCACAAAAAGGGAGCATTTAAAACATTATGATTCATGGTGTCATACATCTTAATGATTCCTGTGGCAAAACTTCACATGAGGAAATTTCAGTGGTTTCTGAATAACTCCTGGGAACAACTCTCCCAGTCCCTGGAAACCCAAGTGTGTCTCTCACCATGCCTGAAAAGAAAGCTTCTTAGGTGGAAAGACGTCATCAACTTGAACTGAGGTGCAGTGTTTTCCCTACCTCAAATAGACAAGGCCATCACCACAGACGATTCCCAGGTAGTATTGGAAGCACACTTTGACCCCTTGTAGATGCTGGAGGTGTGGTCCCCAGAATAAAGAAAACTTCACATAAACAAAATGGCAGTCTTTCTAGCTACGAAAACTTTTCAGTGTTATCTATTTTCAGGCACACTGCAGATGTGGAATGACAACACCACGGTTATGTGGTATGTCAACAAACAAGGTGCAACTCACTCCTACCCCCCCTGCAGTTTAGTAATAAAGATTTGGGTCTTGGCACAACAATTGCAGTTGATTCTGAGAGTATGCTACATTCCAGGCCAGAACAATACCTCCTACCAGATTCATTCAACAAGGACAGGCTGGACCCCAACAAATGGATGCTAAAATAGGAGATCTTCCTGGACGTGTCTCATTTATGGGGGCCCCCAGCATAGACTTGTTTGCCAGACACAACAACAGGCAACTCCTAAGGTTTAGCTCAAGAACCCAGCAGATGGGGACATGGAGAACAGATGCCCTGTCCTTCAAGTGGACAGGTTACTTCCTTTATGCCTTCTGACCCTTTCCCCTGATACCCAGTTTAATGATAAAGATGAGGTCATACAAGCTGAGTGTGATTCTAATATCCCCTTTCTGGTCAAGGTATCACTGATTTTCCCTCCTCTGGTCCCAGAACTAAGGAAGATTTTTTATCGTACCACAAGTGATAGACTTAGTGTGATAAACCGGTCTGTTCATCCTCAGCTGAAGTCACTCAGACTATAATATAGCCTATTCTACAGAAGTGCCATTTTTTCTGAGAGGCACTGGAAAACCAATTACCAGAAAATCACACTTATCCAAGTGGAAATAGTTTTCCCTATGGTAAAAGAACAAAAGCATTAACCCATCACAGGCAGATGTAGATCTTCTGTTACAATACCGGTCAGGGTTATTCCACCATGGACTGCCTTACTCCAGTATTAAGGTTTGTACTTCATACAGAAATAAACTTTCTGTTACAGTACATGTCAGGGTTATTCCACCAAGGACGGTCTTACTCCAGTATTAAGGTTCATACTTCAGCTACCTCTGCTTGCCTTTCCTGTTTCCCACCTATCTATTCCCACCCCCACCTGCTTTTCCGGAAAGGGGTCATTCACCTTTGATATCCCTCGGAAAATTCCTGTCCTTACCTGGAATTTAAACTATGTTTTAGAGAAGCTGGCTTTACCACCTTTTGAGACAGCAGCATCAACTTCCTGAAAGATAACTGCTCCAAACCACCACACAGACAACTTGACACAGAAAAAACTGAAAAATAAGAAAACCACTGCCTGTGGTAAAGAAAAAGCACTCACTTTAATGTATCCACACTGTTAAAATATAAAATGAAATAAAATGCAAATTTCACGGACTAAGCGCTTTCACCTGATAAAATATTAAGGCATCATCAGTCAGTGAAAACATCTTTAAGCTCTATTTAAATAGCACCAGATCTTAGTCAATCATTACATCATTTCCTGCCATGTCAAATCATGTAATATGAAGAATAAAATATCTAATAAATAAATAGTAAAAATGTTAAAACAGTTGAAAGTTAAAAATAATAATAAAATATCTGGAATGCAACTTTAGCCTGTTATAAAAATGGTAAATGAAACAAATATTTGCAAAAGGTAGGTCATGAACACTTTAAACCAGATAAAACATTTCCATCAAGTGTAAACTTTGCGTAAAAAATCAAACATCTTTTGCTCTCCTTTTTAGAACACACAACAGAGATGTCTTGTCATTAATGCCTGGCTTCTCTTTGGCATTTAATCTAGATTAAATGCCAAAGAGAAGCCAGGCATTAATGACAATGCAAGTGTTCATGATCTAACTTTTGCAAAGATTTGTTTCATTTACCATTTTCATAACAGGCTAAAGTTGCATTCCAGATATTTTATTATTATTTTTAACTGTTTTAACATTTTTACTATTTATTTATTAGATATTTTATTCTTCATATTACATGATTTGACATGGCAGGAAATGATGTAATGATTGACTAAGATCTGGTGCTATTTAAATAGAGCTTAAAGATGTTTTCACTGACTGATGATGCCTTAATATTTTATCAGGCGAAAGCGTTTAGTCCGTGAAATTTGTATGTTATTTCATTTTATATTTTAACAGTGTGGATAGATTAAAGTGAGTGCTTTTTCTTTACCACAAGCAGTGGCTTTCTTATTTTTTCCTTTTTTTGTGTTTTAACTTCCTGTAAGATGCTATCATGGAAGACTACCCTACTCATAGCTATTACTTCAGCCAGGCAGAGCTCAGAGCAACAAGCTTTGATGCGTAAAGAACCCTAAACTGTGTTCCATAGGTACAGGGTTATCCTTAGAATTATTCTTTATGCCCAAAGTAGTGTCAGAACTTTCTTTGAACCAAGCTATTCATTTACCAGTGCTGTTTCCTAACTGAAAGAATAAGGCAGAACAAGTCTTGCATTCCCTGGCTGTACACCATCAGATCAGTTATTACCTAGACAGTATAAAATTCCCTAACAGAGCAGACCAACTACTGGAGGTCTTTGCAGAAGTTAAAGAAGGCAGACCCATCTCCAAACAGACTGCTAGAAATGGTTGTCTAACATCAGCACTTTGTTATGCTAGTCATGGTAAGCCAGTACCAACCCATGTCATGGTGCACTCCACTAGACAGTGCAGCCGTCACTGTGTTCCTCAAAGGAGTTCCTAAACAGGCTGTCAAGGAAGCTGCCACATGGACATCTGTCCACACTTTTACTAAACACTACTATTTTTCCAATCCATCCAGGGCTAAGGCAGGGTTTGCAACTGCTGTTCTATGAAACCTACTCTTCCAGGGGCCAACAGAGACAGCCTGCCCTTCACCTAGTAGCTTTGGGAGTCTGCCCAGTAATCAGTACCGCAACATTGACTACGAAGAGCATAGAGCAGTTTGCTCATACCATGCTGGGAAGAAGGAGGGTGGAGAAATCATATTGTATGGGTAGCCCTACTCTTTATTAGTGCATACTCTTCTACTTGCACACACCTGGTCCTTCCTGTACCCCCATCCAAGAACATCTTTGGAGACCTCTGGAAGGGTTGTGATGTCCTCAGGCATCAGACTGCTGTTGACTGACTAGAAGGACCTGAAGATAGTGCCGACAAAGACTCTGGAAATCAAGCTGGTTATGGGGTCCTGCATGATAGGAAGACCCAAAGATCATCACTGCAGTATTGATCTACTTGAGGATCTGCAGTTATGGTAAGTGGGACACAGTGGTACTTTGGTTTTATAAACGAGTATAGTGGACTGATCCTTGAAGGACCTATTTCAGCCATGGTTCAGGCCAAAGGCACATTAAAATTTTTATGTGTGTCATAGTTTTACAAATCCCAGTAAGTCAGCCAACATCAAGGGAAATACCTTTAGGGAAAATGTATAGTAAGCACACAGGTAGTAACTGGGGGTCAGTCAGCATTACAGAAATGTCTAGTATAGTGAGCCCTCCTTAACAGTGCCCTCCTGGAACCTCCTCATCTACTGTATTCAGACAAGTTTTTTTTTTATTTTACGCTTAAACTTGGGGGGACACATGCCAGATGATGTATGCTATAATGTCATGTGCCAGACTTGAGCTTGCTCGACTCCAGCACTGGTCACTTTTCTTTTTTCCTTTGCACAGTTGAGTGCTGATTCTGGTGTTTTGGGATGAAAATGTTTCTATGTTTGATGCCTTGAAAGTACAGGCCATTAGAGTGCTCATATGGCCACCAGGTCATTAGCCAAGACCTCCGCTAGCATTGCTTCTACTGTCTGGAAACAGAGCTGGTTGTCAGCATTCATTCTGGGCTAGTACCTGAAAGTACTGGAGGGACATCCACCAGTCCTACTACACTAATAATAAGGCAGCGGTGTTTGATACTACCCTGAACAGAGATTACAGGACTGTCCCTCCTGTCATCCAAAGCCAGTGCTAGAGTACTGTCAGTGGTGAAGGAAATGGAGAGCAGACTTCCGTCCCACAGGACTTGTTTGTTCCCAGCTTCATTGGAAGATGATGAGTTCATACTAGTTCTCCACATCAGCGTATGAGGAGGGACCTATAAGAGGTGCACCTTTGGTGTTTGTATGGGATGGAAGCACCACCCATTCCCCAGTCAAATTGCTGAAATTCACCAACATCTAGCCTGCATTTAGTGAGCAATTTGTCAGACTGCTGCTTGGTTGTTTCCTCCTCAGCCCCACCCCTCCTCCCAAAGCTAGCAAGGGTAAGGGAGTTCCATTAACACATTCTTGCTAGGGCTTATGGGTTCACTTACAGGTCAGCCTTTTGACACCAGGCAGTTTTACTGAGACCTGTCCTCATGGGTAACCAAGCAGATACTTTGGGAGTTTGGGGCAATGCCAGTGCTGGAACCCATGTAGAGCCACTCCTGTCTGAGCACAACATTCAGCAGGTGAGTCCTCAGATGTTAGACTCCCATCGCTTGACATTTGATGCTTGCTGATTGCTTATATGTCAGCCAAGTGCATAGCTGTCTGTCTCAGAGCTGGGATTTAGAGAGGTTTTCCATCACCCTCTGTTCTCTGGGCAAGGGGATTCCAGGGGATTTAGAGGTCTTTGAGGCTGTTGTTATGGAGGTATACAAGACCACTGAAATCTCCTGTACCTACACTCTTTTCCTGGATAACACTTGGTTTGGAGAAACCCTTAGGTTTGTGAAGTCTGCTATGTACTTGCCTATGACTTCCTTGTCTGTAGCTCCCTTCCTCCTCCCACAAAAGCACTTCAGTGAGCATCTTATGAAGGAGGATGAGCCTTGGGTCATCGCACCTGCCGGTCCCATGCTTAAGGCACACTGTGTGCATCCATGAAGATAAATGTTCTGTGCAAGCCTTAACCAGAGGGGAGTGATCTTTTCCTTAGCCGAACACCAGATGAAGGAGATCTTCCTTCGCTTAACTCCTGTGTGGTCACTTGGGTCCAGTATATTCCCCAATTGCCACTTGTACCTCTGCAACTCATTGCCTTATAAGGAAAGATCTAACACTGTGGACAATTTAGAGAATGTTTTCTTCTGCTATGCTGGAATTTAGCTTCCTCAACTTTATTTAGATTCCATTCCCTCCTAGTGAGTCAAGTACAAGAGCTTTCACCTGCATCATCCCTAATTCTGCGGTCAGAAGACGAGCTGGCTAAGAAGGATACCTTTCATAATTAGTAGTCATTTGATTGGATATCTAATGGCAGAAAACTTAATACTGAAGAGGTCAGAGTGAACACTGATATCAGTTCTGAAAATGTTTTTGTTATACTGTTCTGCTCACTGCATATTAAGTATACCAGAGTTCTGTTATGCAGCACTGAAACACCCCAGGGCTACTTTAAGTTTTTGAAGCCATGTAGCCTCGAGACAGAAACATGTTCTGTTTTGTGGTGGCACGATTAAGACTTAGAATATTTAATAACCTTGTGCATTTTTTGTGTTTATGTAATTTTTTTCAATTATATCTTTCATATTTTGTATCCTTCAGTGTTGTTGCTTTTAATCATGTTTTTCATTGTCCAGAATTTTGATTTACAGTATTGTGAAAGAGAAGTAGCTTATCTGTCGTGGATGTCTGCCTGTCTTGCTCACATTCTTTGCTGTAGTAATAATTCAAACAGCAGGCTTGGACACGTATCTGAGTAGGATGGAATGACACCCTGCTTTTCTACTTTATGGTTGAACGTAAACAGGCCATTTTGAATGTTCCTTCCAAGGGGAAGTCTTCTTTGGCCAGGCCTTCCTAGACTTAGTTAAGGATCTCTGAATAAAAGCTTAGGCCATTACCACTATGATATGCCTCTGTAAACCTATCGTCAGCCCAACTCTCTTCTTCTAGATACCAAGCTACCCCATTGGAAAAAGAAGACCCCTGCAGAGTGAAAAAGGCCACTAATCGTTGGGCAGTATTGTGCCATGCAGCCATGACAGCTAGGTCTTCCAGGAGAGTGTCCAGCCATCACAGTCCTGACTTCAATCCAGGACTATGTATTGTGGGGAGCTTTCCAAGTCTGCCATAACTTGCAGCACCATCGGAAAAGATCAGGGAGCTCTTGATATGGATGTGGGTATCTATGGCAGGATGTAGCTTCTAGTTTACATCATTTATTCTAAAAGGGATGGGATTGTACTAGGAATTCTTCCATTAGTCAATACAGGTGGCAGAGAAGTATTATCTGCTGCCTTAGAATTTTGGTTTGCAAGTTTACCCATCTATGACATGGGTATGATTGGACTTCAGTTATTCTGTGGTTATGGTTCACCTCTGTGGCATTTCTGCCCATTATAGCCTTGTGAAGGACAAACCTGAGGTCCAGTTCTTGCTAGAAAAGCAGTTCCTTAAAAGAGCTTTTTATCTCTATCTACATTTGAAGAACCCTTCTCCTTGAGAGTTGAAATATATCATCAGTAGGCTTTTGTCCATCCTATGTCCAAGCCTGCAGATTCAGTAAGTCTGACAATTACTTTGAAGACTAGTTTTCTTAGCAGCCATCACTTCTGCTTGAAAGAGCTCAGGTCTTCATATCCCTATTAGTTGGGAGCCATATGTGGTCTTTCACAGGGGTCATTTTTTTATTAAGACCAGTCCATGCCCTTCTTAACCAGATTCAGAATGGTGTGCAAGCCAGCTGATTCATTCTTGTTTTTATTTTTGAAAGCATAGACCTAAGAAGAAGAGAGCCCTACACACCCTGTCTGTGTACAGTCAACTTACCTTGCTCCTGAAGGGAGTGCATGAGTTACAGCAGATGAAACCAGTGTTCATCTCCTTTGTTTCAGGGAGAAAGAGCTTGGCATTTAAGTAAATGTTTGTCAGATGGATTGCTGAATGCATTGTGTTATCCCATCTGGCATCTCACAATCCATTAAAAATGTTGCTGCCCTAAGCCACTTCAGTATGTTTCGGCTGTTATCAGAGACTGCTTAAATTCTCTTCATCATGGCCATTTGTGCAGCAGCCTCTTGGTTTACACTTTCACTGAGCATTATTGCATAGAAACCTAGCTTCAATTCAGGCATCCTTTGCATTTTACTGTTAAAATATTTAGTCTTTTGACCCTTCTGCAACTCCACCTCCTAGCAGGCTTATCCATACTCTGTCTTCTGACGAGGACATCCTATCTCCGGTATGAAATGTGTGCTTAATGTAGCAGTTAAATATGTCAGTAAATCCTCCTCATTGGCTGCCATCTACCCTTCCATCTTCCACCTGTGTTTGGATAGCCCATCCATCCAGTGGCTCTCTTAGAAGTGTTTGTAAATTAGGGACATCTATTTTTTTTATATCTTTGCATAACCTTTCTTTTTGTGCATGCATTTTCCTGCCTGACAGGTTATGCTTGCTGATCTACGGTGGGTATAGGCTAGGTGTACTTTCCTGTCATAACATAAGATAACAGACAATGTACATGTTTCAAGTGCAGGAGCTTAAGAGAAGAAAACTAAGCTGAAGATGTCAGGCGTATCCTTGCCAGACATGCATTGAATAATGATAGTCTCTCACAGATCAGCTGATAGTGTGCACCTGTAACATACTTTAGCAAAAAGGCCAAATGATAAAATGCTGGAATTAACCATTTAAATAGGAATTGTCCTATTAAAATTGATTTAATTTGGGGGGGGGGGGGTTGAAGCAGCTAGTAGTAGGACTCCTTCAAAGCTGGAAGGCCAGTGATTTCTAAAGGAACAAGACCTGGTAGCAGAAAGAAAAAATGTCATATCTTGGTCATTCAGAATTCACTGCCATGCCATAATACATATAATCTATATAAAGAGAGAGAAAGACAGGTACGTTCCAAAGAGTTATATTTTACGATACGTGTAATAACAGAGAAGTATTTGGAGAGAGGAACATCCTTTGACCTAAATGAGATGTCCCAGGGAATAAGCTGTACAGTGCAGAACTTACTAATCATAGACACGACATGGTGGACAAAGGAGAGCTCATTGGCTAGACAGGTGCCTGGACCTGTCATAACAGTCTGTTTTGTGAGGGGGGGTACCTGCAGTCTTTTAAGAGGAAGTTGTAAGGGCATTTGCTGATGGTAACTGTACTGCATTTCTTGGCATTTAGGTTGAGACTCTGGCTAGCACACCAGGCATTCTTCCCATCAAGTGTCCCCACAGGAAAATGAGGCTCTTGTAGGATGAAATTGATAATTGTACCTAAAAACTGTGGTCTTTGTTAGCCAGGAAGCTTTGATGCCTGAGTTCAGTTTTGAGAAGTAAATAGCAAGCGTTTATTCACTCAGGGCTTGTTTCTTGCCTTGATGGCCGGAAGCCTCCTCAAGGGGTTTCAGTGCATGCTCCTCCTTGGACCTCTGCCCTTTCTAAATGGCCTTGGAAACAGGATTCCTCAGATGAGAATTCATAGTCTGATGAGGATTCTTTGTCCTATTCTTTTCAGATGCCTTCGGCTTTGGCTTATGGTTCTGATAAGGAGACGTGTATTAGCCCTGAGTTTCCTTTTGAGGTATTGTCCTTTGGGGACACAATTGCTAGGATGATGGAATACTTTAAGTGGAATTCTTAAGTGTCTGACATTCAGAGGAGATGAGTTGCGTCAGGTGGTTACTCCTAAACCATATACAGCTCCTCCTGTGTTGGCTGCTTTGTTAGACACTTTCATTGCTCATTCCAAGTTTCCTGATTCTAAGCCTCCTGCTCCTAAGAAACTTGATAGGTTCTGTAAAGGTCCCTGAGGATTGTCAGTTTTTGTGTCCTCCTAATCATGTTGTCTGCCAAACCTTCCAAGCCCTTGCCCTCCTCCAAACTTTTGCCATCTGATAACGATAGTAGGACAATGGAGAGGATTGGTATAAGGTTTACTCTGCTTCCATGTTGGCCTTTAGGGCTATTAATTACCAGACCCGCATGATGAGTTATACTCAGGCCTTGATTGCTCAGATCTGTCAGGTATTTCTGGGCTCCTTGATTCTGAAGGCAAATCTTCTGCCTTATCTATTTCAGTTTCTACATCTCAAGTAGCTTGCCAGTCTGTCAAGTGTAGCTGGGATGCTGCTGATGCTTCTTCAAGGGCTGCAGCTTTTGGGCCTGTCATGAGATGGTATTCTTAGCTTCACCTCCAGTCTTTGTCTGAGGACATTAAGGCCAAGCTGTTGGATGCTCCTTTGGATAATAAACACCATTTTGAGACTGCTGCTGCTGACCTGTTTGTCCCTTCAAGAGAAAGGCAAAGCCTTGCAGGACCTTAAACATATTTTTGTCTCTCCTATCCCTAAGCTGCAGAGGAATTTTCCCTCTAGTTCTACTTTTGTCTTCTGGCAAACCCACCATGTCTCCAAGGGAAGAAATGAAGGTAGGCAGGCTTCCTCTGCTAAGGCTCCTCAGACTTCTGTGCCCCAGAAGCCTCCTTTATCTGATAAGCCTGCTTCTCTTTGAGAGTTTGCCCCCACTTCTCTTAGACCAGCTTCCTTTATCCTTTCGGCTTTCCCTTTGTCTTCCAAATTGGCTTCTCATCACTTCGGCTCTTGGGTTCTTTCTATCACCCTTCAGGTATACTTCATGGTATGGAAGTCTCTCCCTCATTTTTCAGGAATTCTTCAACCTCCTCTAGAGCAACTTTCTCATTTCCCAGAGGTCCTGGGGTCCCTGGTGAACCAAGGGAACCATTCAACCTATTCCTCCTTCCCAATTGGGAAAGGGTTTTTATTCCAAGATGTTCCTGATTCCTCAAAAGGAGGGCACTTGAAGACCTATTATGGATCTCTCCAAGCTCAACACCTTTCTCAAGGTCCCCTCTTTTCAGACACTTGCTCTTCAAACCTTGTTTCCACTTTTACTGCCCAAGGCTTTTCTAGTGTCTTTCTATCTGAAGGATGCTTACCTCCATATTCTTATTCACCCTCTTTTCAGGATTTATTTTACATTTCTCTGTTTCTCCCTTTCATTTTCAGTTCTTTGCCCTCTCTACTGCCCCAAGGGTATTCACAAAATGCCTACCTCATGTGGTTGCTTTCTGCAGGCTCAAAAGCATTCAGATTTTCCTTATCTAGATGACCTTTTGCTTCAGGCATCTTCTTCCAGTTGCCTGTTACAGGATCTGGAGTTCACCATCTCTCTTCTTCAAAGTCTGCAGTTCATGGTCAATTTACAAAAGTCGGTCCTGATCCATCTCAGGATCATGTGCATCCAGGATACAGGATTCAGACAGTGCCATTGTTGGTTTATCTTCCACCTCCAAACTTTTTGCTGTTGAAAGTATTATTTCACTCTCTTTTTCCTCTGACTGCCATTCCAACCAGAGTTTCTTCAGGCCGTGGTATTCATGGCTTCTTTTATTCCGATGCTTCCTCTTGCCAGACTGTATATGTGGAAGCTTCGATGGTACCTTAGGTCAGTTTGGCTGCAGCGCTGCCAATCTCTGGATTTCAGTGTACCTTCCTTGTCTAAAGAAGGAATTCAAGTGGTGGATTCAAGTTTGCTTTCAACCCTGGCCTGCCCTTTCAGCCTCTAGTCACTTCTCAAAAACTGTTCACCGATGCATCAAACATGGGGTGGGGGCTTCATGTGGTCATCTGAAAGTCCAGGGTCTCTGCCCCCCCCCCCCCACACACACACACACACACACATCAGAAGTCAGACCACATCAACATCAGAGAGATGAGAGTTCTGATTCTGGCCCTTCAAGCTTTTCACCCCATGCTCTGTCCAGGCCCCTTGAAGGTGTACACAGACAACACTACATGGATGTGGTATGTTAAGATGGCTGTTCAGGAATGTAAGGTGACACTCTGTTATGAGTTAACGTTTCAGGAAGTTTACAGTCCTTCAGAGTACAGTCTAGTTGCAGACTTTCTGAGCAGGTTCAAAACACAGGCTCACAAATGCATGCTTCAGAGAGATGTGTTTCTGGACATTGCCTATCAGTGGGGCATTTCTCAGAAGGATAATTTTGTCTCCCCTCTCAAGAGGCAGCTCCATCTCTTCTGTTCCAGAGTGCCATGCCATCTGGTGTGGAAGACAGATGTTCTGTCTCTTCCTTGGAAAAGGATGTTTCTTTATGCTTTCCCTCCCTTTCCTCTACTTCCAAGAGTCCTGCAGAAGATTCAGGTGGATTCCCCAGAAATCTTGCTAGTGACTCTGTTTTGACCAAGGCAGCACTAATTCCCCCTCTTAATAAAAAAACAAAAGGCAGCACCCTGTGCTGCATCAGCTGCTTTGAATCCCTACAGAAAAGTGCACTATTTGTCTTGTTTTTTGTCAGAAACAGAAAAAAATAGATTTAAGGGCAAGAAATGAAGGTATGATTAACTGCAATGCTGAGACTCTTCTGGAAGTCCCGAGTTCATATCTCACCGTGCTGCATGTTTGATGAACTACTAGCAGAGAGGCCTGTAAACTCCAACACACTCCAGGAACTCTTGCAGCTTGGAATCTTACTTGAATATGGTAAAAACTGCAGAAGCCTGTCAAACCTGTCTAACCAGTTGACATTCGGACATTGAAGCACATTAAAAGGGTATAAAACAAAACCAGTCAGCTCCCCCATGGAAAGACCACAAGTTTAATGGTAAGTGTTTTCAACCAGAAATCCAGCCTTCATCATGGTCCGATGAAGGCTAGATTTCCAGTTGAAAGCGCTTGCCATTAAACTTGTGGTCTTTCCCTGAGCTGGTCGGTTTTGTTTTATAATTTTTTGTGGTTGCTGTGTTATAAGCACATTAAAAGGAAAGTATGTGAAATATCAAGAAAGAGAGGCTCTAGAGCAGGAGTTAAGGCCATACTGAAAATAAATCCACACAGGCCTGTACTTCCTTCCATGCTGCTGGCAAATGTACACTCACTGGAGAGCAAGATGGAGTATTTAAAGATGGTGGGGAGCTTTCCAAGTCTGCCATAACTTGCAGCACCATCGGAAAAGATCAGGGAGCTCTTGATATGGATGTGGGTATCTATGGCAGGATGTAGCTTCTAGTTTACATCATTTATTCTAAAAGGGATGGATTGTACTAGGAATTCTTCCATTAGTCAATACAGGTGGCAGAGAAGTATTATCTGCTGCCTTAGAATTTTGGTTTGCAAGTTTACCCATCTATGACATGGGTATGATTGGACTTCAGTTATTCTGTGGTTATGGTTCACCTCTGTGGCATTTCTGCCCATTATAGCCTTGTGAAGGACAAACCTGAGGTCCAGTTCTTGCTAGAAAAGCAGTTCCTTAAAAGAGCTTTTTATCTCTATCTACATTTGAAGAACCCTTCTCCTTGAGAGTTGAAATATATCATCAGTAGGCTTTTGTCCATCCTATGTCCAAGCCTGCAGATACAGTAAGTCTGACAATTACTTTGAAGACTAGTTTTCTTAGCAGCCATCACCTCTGCTTGAAAGAGCTCAGGTCTTCATATCCCTATTAGTTGGGAGCCATATGTGGTCTTTCACAGGGGTCATTTTTTTTATTAAGACCAGTCCATGCCCTTCTTAACCAGATTCAGAATGGTGTGCAAGCCAGCTGATTCATTCTTGTTTTTATTTTTGAAAGCATAGACCTAAGAAGAAGAGAGCCCTACACACCCTGTCTGTGTACAGTCAACTTACCTTGCTCCTGAAGGGAGTGCATGAGTTACAGCAGATGAAACCAGTGTTCATCTCCTTTGTTTCAGGGAGAAAGAGCTTGGCATTTAAGTAAATGTTTGTCAGATGGATTGCTGAATGCATTGTGTTATCCCATCTGGCATCTCACAATCCATTAAAAATGTTGCTGCCCTAAGCCACTTCAGTATGTTTCGGCTGTTATCAGAGACTGCTTAAATTCTCTTCATCATGGCCATTTGTGCAGCAGCCTCTTGGTTTACACTTTCACTGAGCATTATTGCATAGAAACCTAGCTACAATTCAGGCATCCTTTGCATTTTACTGTTAAAATATTTAGTCTTTTGACCCTTCTGCAACTCCACCTCCTAGCAGGCTTATCCATACTCTGTCTTCTGACGAGGACATCCTATCTCCGGTATGAAATGTGTGCTTAATGTAGCAGTTAAATATGTCAGTAAATCCTCCTCATTGGCTGCCATCTACCCTTCCATCTTCCACCTGTGTTTGGATAGCCCATCCATCCAGTGGCTCTCTTAGAAGTGTTTGTAAATTAGGGACATCTATTTTTTTTATATCTTTGCATAACCTTTCTTTTTGTGCATGCATTTTCCTGCCTGACAGGTTATGCTTGCTGATCTACGGTGGGTATAGGCTAGGTGTACTTTCCTGTCATAACATAAGATAACAGACAATGTACATGTTTCAAGTGCAGGAGCTTAAGAGAAGAAAACTAAGCTGAAGATGTCAGGCGTATCCTTGCCAGACATGCATTGAATAATGATAGTCTCTCACAGATCAGCTGATAGTGTGCACCTGTAACATACTTTAGCAAAAAGGCCAAATGATAAAATGCTGGAATTAACCATTTAAATAGGAATTGTCCTATTAAAATTGATTTAATTTGGGGGGGGGGGGGTTGAAGCAGCTAGTAGTAGGACTCCTTCAAAGCTGGAAGGACAGTGATTTCTAAAGGAACAAGACCTGGTAGCAGAAAGAAAAAATGTCATATCTTTGTCATTCAGAATTCACTGCCATGCCATAGTACATATAATCTATATAAAGAGAGAGAAAGACAGGTACGTTCCAAAGAGTTATATTTTACGATATGTGTAATAACAGAGAAGTATTTGGAGAGAGGAACATCCTTTGACCTAAATGAGATGTCCCAGGGAATAAGCTGTACAGTGCAGAACTTACTAATCATAGACACGACATGGTGGACAAAGGAGAGCTCATTGGCTAGACAGGTGCCTGGACCTGTCATAACAGTCTGATGTTCTTCGTCTTCCCTTGCTGCAGTCCTGACAATTGGGTATAGTCCGAGTCCCAGTCGGCCCGAATACCAGAGTATAAGGCTGACGTCGGTCATGGCGCCTTAGACTGACGTCAGTACGTCAGGGTACTAATGCGCATGACCGACGTCATTTCCTCAGTCTTTTTTGCCGCATGGTCCGATGCAGAAGCAATTTTGCGAGTGCAGGTTGGCGTTCTGAGATTTTCCGAAACCGGAGTTTCAGACCGAATACAGAGTTGGCTAAGTAACCCGTTGGGAACATTTTGGTTTTTCTTGCCTCAGTATTTAACCGGATGTCAGAAAAAGTGAATAACTGTATTTCTTGTGGGAAGCAGATACCGCATAGGGATTATCATACATTGTGTATACCTTGTTTAGGGCCTGAGCACGTCGTTGTTGGTTGCCGCTCTTGTGCTAGATTTAACAAGCGCACTATTAAGAGGAGGCTTGATTGTGCTAGGTTAGTGTTTGGGAAGCGTTGCAATTATACTATGCCGCCGGATGCTCCGACGCCTGCTTCATCTAAGAAGCGCAAGGACAAAACAGTGAAGTCTAGGGGTGAGGAACCGGCAGTCCCGGACGCCGGTCCTTTAGAAGGCTCAGGGGAGCCAGAGGTTTTGCCAGGAGTCTCTATGGAGTCTCAGGCAGATACTTTCCTGTTACAGGATGTGCCCTCTCAGGAGGTAGGCCAGGCTGAGGGGCTTCTCAGGTAACTGTTCTTCCCTCTCTTCCCAAGGTAGTTAGGGCCTCTCCTTCTGTTGCCAAGCTTCTTTAGAGGAAGGCCAAGTTCAGCTTCTGTAGGGGCTTCTCCTAGCATTTCGGCTCTGTGCCTAAGAAACATATGCTTAAAATGGCAGAAGATTTGATTACTCTGATTAGAGGTTCTATGCCCCCACCTGATAAGAGGCCTAGGGTGGAACAGGAGTTTGATAGTTTTGAACAGTGTTCACAGGCTTCAGAGTCTTCTGTGGAAGACTTGCAAGAGTTTCCTACTTATTCTGATTCTGATGTGGATGATTCCACTCCTTCAGCTTCTCCTCCTGAGGATTTTTCATTTTCAGAGACTCTTCACTCCATGAGGGAGCACTTTAAATGGGAAGGCCAAGATTACTCTGACTCCAGAAAAAGGCTTAGGGAATTCTTGTTTTTGCCCCAGCATAGGCCCTTAGCTATTCCTCCTGTGTTGAATGTGGTGGAATATGTTTTTGCAGAGGCTTCTCTGAACCCTGATTCCTTGCCTCCTGCTCCTGTTAAGCCTGATAGGTATTATAGGGTGCCCGAAGCTCATAAGTATTTGTTTAAGAGTCCCAGGGCGGACCCAGAAACTGTTTCTCAGGGGCCTAAAGGTGTTAAAGCTTCTGTGGTTAAAAATCCTGTACCCTCTGATAAAGAGGCAAGGGCTTTGGATAGGTGGGGTAAGAAAGTATATACTTCTTCCACTCTAGCCATGAGGGCGTTGAATTGTCAATTTCATATGCTGAAATATCAGAATTATCTCCTTTCACAATTGAAATCTAAGGTGGATGCTTTGGCGGAAGGTATTGAGTGTAAAGAATTGCTGGATTTGGTTCATGTGTCTGAACAAGTGGGTAAGCATTCTTTGCAGTGTGGTTTTGATGCTGTTCAGGCCTCCTCGAGGGTGGCTGCTACTAGTTCTGTTCTTCGCAGACATGCATGGTTGAAGGATCAGAATTTAGCTGAGCATGTTAAGACCAGGATTTTGGATGCTCCTTTACAGTCTGATGTGTTGTTTGGACCGCCTGTGGAAGCAGTTTTAAAGAAAATGGAGGACAAAGCTAAGTCTATGCAGACTGTTAAAGATTTTTGCAGGTGCAGCCTCCAAGTTTAGTAGAAATTGGCCTGCTAAGGGGTGGACATATCCTGCTTATGGTTCCCAGTCTAGGGGTAGGTCTAGACGTGGTAGGGGCAGGGCTCAAGGTTCGTTTAGGCCTAGATCAGACAGTTCACCTGCTCAGACTTCTGGTGAGGGCAGGGGTCAGTCCTTTCGTAAGCAGAACCAATGACCTGCCTTTTCAGCTGCCAGTGGACTCGCGTCTGGCAGCTCCTTTGGGAGGAAGATTGTCTCTTTTCAAAGAAAATTGGGATTTAATCACTCAAGACAGATGGGTGCTGGATATCATTCATCACGGATACAGATTTTATTTCCACACAATGCCCCCTTTCAAAGGCATGCCAGATGTTCCTCCTCCACAAAGAAAAGAGGCTCACAAGCAAGTTTCTCAGTTACTCCAGATAGGGGCTATTCAGCCAGTCCCTGTGTCAGAAAGGGGCTTCGGATTTTATTCTCGCCTGTTCCTAGTACCAAAGAAGGGGAACACGTGGAGACCAATTTTGGATTTATCTATCCTCAACACTTATCTGGACATTCCCAAGTTCAAGATGTTGACGTTACAGCAACTGTTACCTCTGCTGGGCAAGGATCACTGGATGGTAACTTTGGATCTCAAGGAAGCTTACCTTCATGTGCCCATAAGGCTAAGTTGCAGAAAGTATCTGCGGTTTCAACTGGAGATTTTCATTATCAGTTCTCTGCATTGCCCTTTGGCTTATCTACTGCCCAGAGTATTCACAAAGGTTCTGGCTCCAGTGATAGCTTACTTCAGGCTTCAAGGCATTCAAATTTATCCTTACTTGGACGACTGCCTGATTCTGGCTCAAGAAAAGGAACACCTTCTACAGCATCTGGAATATGTCATAGCAGTGCTAAGATGCCTAGGGTATTCTGTGAACGAAATAAAGTCCAGTCTAGTACCCTCTCAAGACATGTGCTTTCTGGGTGTGAGACTGAATACAGCAGCCCAGATGGCCTTTTAACCCCGGACAAACAAAAGAGTCTGTCACTTTACTTCCATCAACTATCTCATCAGTCCGTGCTGACTGCAAGGACAGTCCTTCAAGCATTAGGGTTCATGGCATCTTGTATTCTGGTGCTTCCCAATGCCAAACTGCATATGAGGAAGCTGCAATGGTATCTCAAAATGTATGGACACAGCACTGCCAAGATTTGGACACTGTCATTCAAATAATACCTTGCCTTCAAAAGGAATTCTTGTGGTGGGCTCAGGAATGTCACCTAAACAAGGGACTCTCTGTGACCCGGCCAGAGGCGAGTCAGATTTTAACGACAGATGCCTCGGACACTGCTTGGGGAGCTCATCTAAATGGAAAGTGGATACAAGACAAGTGGCCTGCCAGACTACAGCATCTACATATCAACATGAAGGAGATGTTAGCAGTCCAGTTTGCATTGATGGCGTTCAAGGAGTTACTTCTTCCAGGGCAGGTGTTGATTCTGACAGACAACACAACTGTCATGTGGTACATCAACAAGCAAGGAGGAACACATTTTTATCCTCTATGCAGGCAAGCAATGATTTTATGGGAGACTGCGTTAAGCCTGCAACTGACTCTTCAGGCAAGGTTTCTGCCAGGAGCACAGAACTCCCTAGCAGATGTATTAAGCAGACAAATCATGGATCCCCACGAGTGGAAACTGGATCTTCATGTATTTCAGAAATTGACAGTGTCATGGGGAACTCCAGACATAGATCTGTTCGCTTCTCCACTAAACCACCAGCTGCCAAAGTATTGCACAAAGGGGTTTCATCACACAGCTTGGAAAGTGGATGCTCTGTCTTTCAGTTGGGAAAACCTTCATGTCTATGCCTTTCCACCTCTACCTCTTCTTCCAAAGGTATTACTAAAGGTCAGACAGGACAGGCCAAGGATGATTTTGATAGCTCCAGATTGGCCTCGGCAACACTGGTACCCACTTCTAAGGAGTCTTGTAAAGAAGCCTCCATGGCCTTTACCTCTGATTCCTCATCTGTTATCTCAGAAGGACGGTCATCTGCTCAATGTCAAGCTTCAATCTCTTCATCTCACAGCTTGGCATATTCTGTGTTGAAGCATGGTAGGTCTCAGCTTCCTCAACAAGTTTTAAATGTGATTATGGAAGCTAGAAGGCCTAGTACTAGGAGAGTGTACGCAGAAAAATGGAAGAGATTTTTATTTTGGAGTACAGCAAAGAATTTGGAGATTTCAGAGCCTAATTTGAGTGTGGCTCTTCAATATCTTACTGAATTATTGGACAAAGGTTTGTCTTTCTCTTCCATAAAGATTCATGCTGCAGCAATTTCAGCTCACTATGATTGTGACCCACCTTTGTTTTCGCATCCTTTGTTCAAGCAGTTTCTTAGAGGGGCAAAGAATATAAGACCCCCACGTAGAGCTCCTACTCCTGCTTGGGATCTCAATTTTGTGTTGGAAAAACTTACTCTACAACCTTTTGAGCCTGCAGCTACTGCTGAATTGAAATATTTGTCATGGAAGACTGCTTTTCTGTTGGCTATTACTTCTGCAAGAAGGGTGTCTGAGTTGCAGGCCCTTATGGCAGTAGAGCCCTTTTGATTTTCCATAAGGACAGGGTATCATTACGCACTAATCCTTCCTTTATGCCTAAGGTGGTTTCTAGTGTGGCTTTAAACCAAACTATTCATTTGCCTACGTTTTTGCAGATCCTCAAAATAAAGGGGAAAAGATTTTGCACACTTTAGATGTACACAGGCAATTGCGTTATTATTTGAGCAGGACTAAAGATTTTAGGCAGTCTCAGCAGTTACTTGTTTCTTTTGCTTTAAGTTCACAGGGCAAGCCTGTGTCAAAACAAACTATTTCTAGGTGGATTGGCTTTTGCATTGCATTTTGTTATTCCCATCATGGCAAAGAGGTTCCAGCTGGGATTAGGCCTCATTCCACTAGGGCTACTGCCACTTCAACAGCATTTCTAAGGGGTGGCAACTAAGGATATTCTGGAAGCAGCTACTTGGAGTTCAGTGCATACTTTCTCTAGGCATTATCACCTGCCTATATACTCTAAGACTAGAGCTGGTTTTGCCACAGCTGTTTTACAAGGCATGTTGTCAGCTCCTGCTACTTTATAATTTGCCAGCCTCCCTTACCTCTGCTTTGGGATTCTACCCAATTGTCAGGACTGCAGCAAGGGAAGACGAAGAACATAGTACAGTTTTGTACCTACCATAAATGTAGATGTTCGAGGATTCCCTTGCTGCAGTCCAATTTACCCTCCCTCCTTCCCCTCTGTGTTTCAGGGTGGTTGTGTAGGTGAGTTTACATGCTTATATTTTTTGTATATATTACTGTATATATTGTACATGTTTTTTGGTGCAGGTTGTTTTGGAGCTTGTCTTTTTGGGTCTTCTGACATCTGGGGCAAGAAAAGACTGAGGAAATGACGCCGGTCATGCGCATTAGTACCCTGACGTACTGACGTCAGTCTAAGGCGCCATGACCGACGTCAGCCTTATACTCTGGTATTCGGGCCGACTGGGACGCGGACTATACCCAATTGTCAGGACTGCAGCAAGGGAATCCTCGAACATCTACATTTATGGTAGGTACAAAACTGTACTTTTTGTGAGGGGAGGGTACCTGCAGTCTTTTAAGATGAAGTTGTAAGGGCTTTTGCTGATGGTAACTGTACTGCATTTCTTGGCATTTAGGTTGAGACTCTGGCTAGCACACCAGGCATTCTTCCCATCAAGTGTCCCCACAGGAAAATGAGGCTCTTGTAGGATGAAATTGATAATTGTACCTAAAAACTGTGGTCTTTGTTAGCCAGGAAGCTTTGATGCCTGAGTTCAGTTTTGAGAAGTAAATAGCAAGCGTTTATTCACTCAGGGCTTGTTTCTTGCCTTGATGGCCGGAAGCCTCCTCAAGGGGTTTCAGTGCATGCTCCTCCTTGGACCTCTGCCCTTTCTAAATGGCCTTGGAAACAGGATTCCTCAGATGAGAATTCATAGTCTGATGAGGGTTCTTTGTCCTATTCTTTTCAGATGCCTTCGGCTTTGGCTTATGGTTCTGATAAGGAGACGTGTATTAGCCCTGAGTCTCCTTTTCAGGTATTGTCCTTTGGGGACACAATTGCTAGGATGATGGAATACTTTAAGTGGAATTCTTAAGTGTCTGACATTCAGAAGAGATGAGTTGCGTCAGGTGGTTACTCCTAAACCATATACAGCTCCTCCTGTGTTGGCTGCTTTGTTAGACACTTTCATTGCTCATTCCAAGTTTCCTGATTCTAAGCCTCCTGCTCCTAAGAAACTTGATAGGTTCTGTAAAGGTCCCTGAGGATTGTCAGTTTTTGTGTCCTCCTAATCATGTTGTCTGCCAAACCTTCCAAGCCCTTGCCCTCCTCCAAACTTTTGCCATCTGATAACGATAGTAGGACAATGGAGAGGATTGGTATAAGGTTTACTCTGCTTCCATGTTGGCCTTTAGGGCTATTAATTACCAGACCCGCATGATGAGTTATACTCAGGCCTTGATTGCTCAGATCTGTCAGGTATTTCTGGGCTCCTTGATTCTGAAGGCAAATCTTCTGCCTTATCTATTTCAGTTTCTACATCTCAAGTAGCTTGCCAGTCTGTCAAGTGTAGCTGGGATGCTGCTGATGCTTCTTCAAGGGCTGCAGCTTTTGGGCCTGTCATGAGATGGTATTCTTAGCTTCACCTCCAGTCTTTGTCTGAGGACATTAAGGCCAAGCTGTTGGATGCTCCTTTGGATAATAAACACCATTTTGAGACTGCTGCTGCTGACCTGTTTGTCCCTTCAAGAGAAAGGCAAAGCCTTGCAGGACCTTAAACATATTTTTGTCTCTCCTATCCCTAAGCTGCAGAGGAATTTTCCCTCTAGTTCTACTTTTGTCTTCTGGCAAACCCACCATGTCTCCAAGGGAAGAAATGAAGGTAGGCAGGCTTCCTCTGCTAAGGCTCTTCAGACTTCTGTGCCCCAGAAGCCTCCTTTATCTGATAAGCCTGCTTCTCTTTGAGAGTTTGCCCCCACTTCTCTTAGACCAGCTTCCTTTATCCTTTCAGCTTTCCCTTTGTCTTCCAAATTGGCTTCTCATCACTTCGGCTCTTGGGTTCTTTCTATCACCCTTCAGGTATACTTCATGGTATGGAAGTCTCTCCCTCATTTTTCAGGAATTCTTCAACCTCCTCTAGAGCAACTTCCTCATTTCCCAGAGGTCCTGGGGTCCCTGGTGAACCAAGGGAACCATTCAACCTATTCCTCCTTCCCAATTGGGAAAGGGTTTTTATTCCAAGATGTTCCTGATTCCTCAAAAGGAGGGCACTTGAAGACCTATTATGGATCTCTCCAAGCTCAACACCTTTCTCAAGGTCCCCTCTTTTCAGACACTTGCTCTTCAAACCTTGTTTCCACTTTTACTGCCCAAGGCTTTTCTAGTGTCTTTCTATCTGAAGGATGCTTACCTCCATATTCTTATTCACCCTCTTTTCAGGATTTATTTTACATTTCTCTGTTTCTCCCTTTCATTTTCAGTTCTTTGCCCTCTCTACTGCCCCAAGGGTATTCACAAAATGCCTACCTCATGTGGTTGCTTTCTGCAGGCTCAAAAGCATTCAGATTTTCCTTATCTAGATGACCTTTTGCTTCAGGCATCTTCTTCCAGTTGCCTGTTACAGGATCTGGAGTTCACCATCTCTCTTCTTCAAAGTCTGCAGTCATGGTCAATTTACAAAAGTCGGTCCTGATCCATCTCAGGATCATGTGCATCCAAGATACAGGATTCAGACAGTGCCATTGTTGGTTTATCTTCCACCTCCAAACTTTTTGCTGTTGAAAGTATTATTTCACTCTCTTTTTCCTCTGACTGCCATTCCAACCAGAGTTTCTTCAGGCCGTGGTATTCAGGGCTTCTTTTATTCCGATGCTTCCTCTTGCCAGACTGTATATGTGGAAGCTTCGATGGTACCTTAGGTCAGTTTGGCTGCAGCGCTGCCAATCTCTGGATTTCAGTGTACCTTCCTTGTCTAAAGAAGGAATTCAAGTGGTGGATTCAAGTTTGCTTTCAACCCTGGCCTGCCCTTTCAGCCTCTAGTCACTTCTCAAAAACTGTTCACCGATGCATCAAACATGGGGTGGGGGCTTCATGTGGTCATCTGAAAGTCCAGGGTCTCTGCCCCCCACACACACACACACACACACATCAGAAGTCAGACCACATCAACATCAGAGAGATGAGAGTTCTGATTCTGGCCCTTCAAGCTTTTCACCCCATGCTCTGTCCAGGCCCCTTGAAGGTGTACACAGACAACACTACATGGATGTGGTATGTTAAGATGGCTGTTCAGGAATGTAAGGTGACACTCTGTTATGAGTTAACGTTTCAGGAAGTTTACAGTCCTTCAGAGTACAGTCTAGTTGCAGACTGTCTGAGCAGGTCCAAAACACAGGCTCACAAATGCATGCTTCAGAGAGATGTGTTTCTGGACATTGCCTATCAGTGGGGTATTTCTCAGAAAGATAATTTTGTCTCCCCTCTCAAGAGGCAGCTCCATCTCTTCTGTTCCAGAGTGCCATGCCATCTGGTGTGGAAGACAGATGTTCTGTCTCTTCCTTGGAAAAGGATGTTTCTTTATGCTTTCCCTCCCCTTCCTCTACTTCCAAGAGTCCTGCAGAAGATTCAGGTGGATTCCCCAGAAATCTTGCTGGTGACTCTGTTTTGACCAAGGCAGCACTAGTTCCCCCTCTTAATAAAAAAACAAAAGGCAGCACCCTGTGCGGCATCAGCTGCTTTGAATCCCTACAGAAAAGTGCACTATTTGTCTTGTTTTTTGTCAGAAACAGAAAAAAATAGATTTAAGGGCAAGAAATGAAGGTATGATTAACTGCAATGCTGAGACTCTTCTGGAAGTCCCGAGTTCATATCTCACCGTGCTGCATGTTTGATGAACTACTAGCAGAGAGGCCTGTAAACTCCAACACACTCCAGGAACTCTTGCAGCTTGGAATCTTACTTGAATATGGTAAAAACTGCAGAAGCCTGTCAAACCTGTCTAACCAGTTGACATTCGGACATTGAAGCACATTAAAAGGGTATAAAACAAAACCAGTCAGCTCCCCCATGGAAAGACCACAAGTTTAATGGTAAGTGTTTTCAACCAGAAATCCAGCCTTCATCATGGTCCGATGAAGGCTAGATTTCCAGTTGAAAGCGCTTGCCATTAAACTTGTGGTCTTTCCCTGAGCTGGTCGGTTTTGTTTTATAATTTTTTGTGGTTGCTGTGTTATAAGCACATTAAAAGGAGAGTATGTGAAAGATCAAGAAAGAGAGGCTCTAGAGCAGGAGTTAAGGCCATACTGAAAATAAATCCACACAGGCCTGCACTTCCTTCCATGCTGCTGGCAAATGTACACTCACTGGAGAGCAAGATGGAGTATTTAAAGATGGATCTTTCCACACAATCTAAGGTGAGAAATAGTTGTTCACTTGTGTTCACTGAAACATGGCTGAACTTCAGTATAAATGATAGTCCAATATATGTTGAGGGGATGTCATGATTTCGTGCTGAGAGAAATCATTCTTTCTGTGGCAAATTGTGGAGGGGATGCTTGTGTGTATATCAACAACAACTGGTGTACAGACTGAAATAATTGCCTCTCACTGCTCGTAGAACATTGAGTTCATGTCACTAAAATGCAGACCCTTCTACTTGCCTAGGGAATTTAATGGTGTGAGCGTAACAGTTGTTTACATCCCCCTAGTGCTAATACCACTGTGCTAATACCAATGTGGCATTGAACATTCTGTATCTGTCAGTAAATGACCTCCAGAATAGGAACCCTGAGTTTGTCCATATTATTGCAGGTGATTTCAATTAAGCTGACTTGAAATCTGTATTACCTCATTGCCATCAACATGTGAACTTCGCAACAGGAGGGGTGAAAGTTCTGGATAAGATGTGCACAGATGTAAAACTGGCCTACAACGCAGTTCCTTATCCACATCTGGGCATCTCAGACCATCTGGCCATCATGCTGCTTCCTGCATGCACACCACTGCTGAAAAGAGGCAAACCTACAACCAAACAAATATGCAGATGATTCAACCCTGCACTGCCTCATCTCCCACCATTCTACAGCAACTTACTCAGGAAACATGTAGAAAAATGGATCTCTGGTATCCAACTTATCCTAAATCCCAAAAAGTTAAAACTACTACTACTTTCCCCTAATAAATCAAAAGCTCCCCTCTCCTTCTCCATCACATCTAAGGACAGCACTACCATCTCCCCTTCTAACCACACCAAACTTCTGGGCATCGAAAGTGACAGTAATCTTCACTTTGATATCCACATCTCTGATACAATAAAATTGGTTCACAAAAAAATGGGCTCACTATATAGGCACAAAAAACTTTCTTTTACAGCAAGCAAGAGTCACCCTTGCCCAAGGTCACCTCCTCTCCAAACTGTTCGCAGCACCGATTTTCACTCATATTAGAGTCTGACTTAGATAAACTAGAATCCTGTTACAATAAGAAAGCCAAGTTTGCTACAAACTCCACTTACAGAACACACCACTGTACTGCACTAAAACTATTTGCAGTTCCTGTTTTGGTGTTACTGCACTAAAAGGATTAAAATGGCTTGAGTACCCCAACTCCTTAACTACCACAAGCTAGTTACTGCTTGTAACATCCTCAAGTACCATGAAAAAACCCCTTCAATATCCGATCTTCTTACGCACTACACTGCTAATCGGCATCTCCAATCTAGTGAAAAATCTCCTCTGCATCACCAGGGAAAGCACTCTATTCCCACACCATTGCTAAGAACTGGAGCTCTCTTCCCCATTGTCTGCCCAATGCCCCTACCACCCCACAATTCAAAAACTCACACATTACATCTACTCAATACCTGGTTATGCCCCTGTATCACTTAACTTACACTCACTCTTTCCATCTCCCCCTTCACTTTCCAACTTCCTAATTACTCGCCTTAACCCTCTATATTCTAAAACCCAGCCAGTTCCTCTGCTACCACTCTTGCAGGGCCTCTGCTCCTCTCCTTAGTCACAACCGTATATATCTGCACATTAAATATAAATGTCTGTCTGCGAGAAAATGCCTGTTTGTATTTTTCTCAAGATGACTGCACAGCACTGTATAAATTGTTATCTTTATTTTAGTTTTATGTTATTTTTTATTGTTATTTTGTTGAACCAAAGCCAGAGCTTTTCTTCCCGGGCCTCTGCTGTAAATGGACCTGGTCCAGTCGGAATTTCCCGGTTAACAAATGTAAAATAAATAAATAAAGTAAAGATATGGCCTGACGGGGGCAGTCTTGGCATTACAGGACTGCTTTGAATGTACGAACTGGTCAGTGTTTAGAGATGCAGCTGTAAAGAACCACCATATTGACCCGAAGGAGTATACGGAATCTGTAATGGCCTATATATCAAAATGTGTTGATGATGTAACAGTCATCAAATGTATCACCATGCGTGGTAATCAGAAACCCTGTGTCTAGTGAAGTGTATGAACTCCTAAAGGCATGAAATGCTGCATTTAAATCAAAAGACAAAGATGCCTTAAGAGTGGCCAGAGCAAATCTAAGTAGAGGTATAAAGGAGGCTAAGAGGACCTACGGACGTAAAATTCAGCGACACTTCTCTGACCAAAGGGACTCCAGGCATTTCTGGCAAGGCTTTCAAGCCATGACTGACTACAGGCCTGCATCCTCCCCATGTGATAACACAGAATTAGTGAACAAACTATCCTACTTCAGCAGATTTGATATGGACAACAACACTGTGCCAAATAAGCTCCCTGTCGAACAGGGTGAGGAGGTGCTATGTCTAAGAATATTTGATGTTCTGAATATCCTGAGGCAAGTAAACCCAAGAAAAGTAGCTGGTCCTGATGATATTATGGGAAGGGTTCTTAGAGACTGTGATATCCAACTGTCCACTGTACTAACAGATATATTCAACACATCCCTGCAACTAGCCATTGTACCCAGTTGCTTCAACAATGCAGCAGTCATTCCCTTACCCAAAGAAATCCCAGCAGACAAGCCTAAATGATTACTGGACAGTTGCTCTTACATCAACAGTAATGAAGTGTTTTGAGTGGTTGATCAACAACCATATCTCTTCAAGCCTACCTGCAACACTGGATACATAATTTGCGTGTAGGTCTAACCACTGCATGACTGATGCAGTAGCTATAGCACTTCATGAATCCTTGGCACATCTAGAGAACAAGAACTGCTTTGTCTGAATGCTGTTTATCTATTTTAGTTCCACTTTTAACACTGTCATCCCCCAGAATCTGATATTGAAGCTGATTCAGCTGGGCATCAATACACCCTCTGTAACTGGTTAGTGGACTTTCTCATCAACAGATCCCAAAAAGTATGTGTGGGAAATAACAGTTCAATCAGTATTACACTGAGCACAGTTGTCCCCCAGGGCTGCATCCTGAATCCTCTATTGATGTCCTTCAAGGATGCATCTGCAGTCCTTACATATGGGTTGTCCTGCCTCAGGCAGCCCTTCGGTCGGCCGGATTCCAAAGTCTGGGTCCGGCGTCGGCTGATGTCGCCCTTTCCCTGACGTCAGAGTGCCTGGGGTATAAAAGCATCAGCCGACGCCATCTTCCTCAGTCTTTCGTACCGCGTGGTGCCCGAAGCAGAAGCAGTTCGCAAGTGCCGGTCGGCCAGCTCCTGTAACTTCAGCTACCGAAGACTTCAAAAGTTAAGTACCCCGTTGGGGACTCTTTCTTGCCTCAGCCGATGTCAGATCAAACGCTTAAAGTTAATAATTGCTTAACTTGTGTGAAACAAATACCTCATAAGGATTTCCATTCTTACTGCCTCCCTTGCCTAGGCCCAGACCACGACGTCTCGGCCTGTACAGCCTGTGCCTCCTTCAACCGACGCACTCTTAGGCGTCGGGCGGAGTTTGCAGAGAAATTTTTTGGGGCTAGTTACTGTTACATTATGCCGTCGGAGACTCCGACTTCTCATTTAACCAAAAAACGGAAGGACAAGGACCGACACACGCCAACCGTGGTTTTGGCTGAAACCATGCCTAGGCCTACCGCGAGTGTCTCGGTCTCGGCTGAAACCGAGTCCTTGGTACCTCCGACCGTCGAAACCGCACAACTGACAACATCGGCCCCGGAGGCCTCTTCTGAGTCGGTTATAGAATTTCCATCAGAAACCGGTGTCCCAGAAACAGGCAAATTTTGAGAGAAAAATCGCCAAGGACTCTAAAGACAATCATAAGGCCTTCTTTAGCTATGTTAGAAACCTAGGAGGAAACTCCCAGATATGCTCAGAATTAGTTCAAAATGATTTGAAAATTACTGAACCTACACACATTGCCAACATACTGGCTGACAGGTTCAGTGCAAACCCCCTCCCCAAAGGAGAGATATCTATTCCAGAGGATTGTAGCCCCCCAAACATCTCCAACGCCCAGGTGAGAACTGCCCTCACTAAGGCAAAAACACAGCATCCATGGGACCAGATGGTGTCCCCGGCTGTGTGCTTCACGAACTCAACGAGGAATTAAACCCACAGTTAGGACAGCTGTTTAATCTTAGCCTCACCTCAGGATACGTACCCAAGGAGTGGCGCACGGCACTGTGGTCCCACTTCATAAGGGCGGTGCCTCCACAGACCCTGGAAATTACCGCCCCATTAGCTTGACAAGCCTTATCTGCAAAGCCATGGAGAGGATCATAATGGAACTCATAAATAAAGACATAGGGAACTTGCAGACTTTGGATCCAACCCAGTTTGGCTTTGTCAAAGGCAGATCCTGCCTCTTAAACTTGGTTGACTTTTTCGAGACAGTCACCAAGGCCATTGATGAGGAAAGGCAGTCCATACAGCCTACCTCGACCTGGCAAAGGCCTTGACACAATACCCCACTCAGGTATCATCGAAAAACTCATCAGCTTGAATGTAAACCCATACATCACAAGATGGGTTGCAAACTGGCTAAGTGACAGAACCCACAGGGTCAGAGTTGCTGGAGCCATGTCAGACTCAAAGCCTGTCACAAGTGGTGTCCCACAGGGCTCAGTCCTGGGTCCACTCTTGTTCGGCATCTACTTTTCTGAAGTACAAGCAAACACAGGAGGGTTATGGCTGACAAAGTTTGCAGATGACTGCAAACTGGGCGCCATAGTTGAAAACACATCTGACACAGATATCCTCCAGAAGGGCCTCACAGAAACGGATAACTGGTGCCAGAGCCATGGCCTGAAGTTAAACGCCAAAAAATGCATAGTCATACCCTTCGGGAAAAACAAGGTTACCCCTAGCTACCATATAGGTGGCAATCCACTGAGCACAGAAAAAGTCATCAGAGATCTGGGGACCCAGGTTGACAGTAGCCTTTCGTTTGACACTCAAGTTGCTAAAGTAGTTAGGAAAACCTTCTATATCGCCCACCTGATCATGAAGGGATTCACATCTAGATCAAGGGAGGTCATCGTCCCCCTGTACTCATCACTCATTAGACCTATGATTGAGTACAATGCCCGCTCGAATGTATCTGACCAGACACCTGCTGCAGCTTGAAAGGCCCCAAAAGTTCCTCACCAAAAGGATAAAGGGTCTCAAAAATATGTCTTATGCTGCCCGACTGAAAGAACTCCAGCTCTATTCAGTCTCATACCGCTTGCTCAGAGGTGACCTGTGCCTGACATATAAGGCCATGTCAAACCCAGATTTGATGAATATGCTTCACCTCAAAAATCTAGATCCCTCAGAACCACAAAGGCGGGAGACTTAAACCTTGACACGGTTATAAATAGAACGTGCTGGAGGGACAGATTCATCACCCAGAGACTCCCTGTGCTGTGGAACAAAATCCCGGTACATGTGAGGCAGAGCACCTCGCTGGCCTTGTTCAAGAGGAATCTTGACCAATGGATGGGAGATTGCAGATATACCCCAGGGATTACTTCAGTGTCACTGCTTGACAGAGGCACAGCAAAATGATAGGCATAGTTTTTATTCAAACTAAAGGGGTGGCGAAAGCCACATAACTATGGGCTAGGCTTATAAATGCCCTTGGGCAGATAGCCTAGTATGAACCTATGAACCTATCCGACACCATTTCCCTAGACAAATCTACGCCAGCACGTGGAGCAGCCAGGCCTCTTGCATCCATGTCCATAAAGGCATTCACAAGGGCTAAAGCTGCTAAACAGCCAAAATCTCTGCCTCCCAAGGCTATTCCTCAGGGATCCACTACAGGTTCACAGATTTTAAGTTTAGCTGAGGACCTTATTTCCTTAATTAGGGGCTCTCAGCCACATCCGGACAGGGGCTCTCATCCTCCTCTAGACAAAAGGCCCAGGGTTGAGCCCTCTGATCCCCAGTCCTCTGATGAGGCCTCAGATGGCTCTGCTCTTTCTGATTACCAGGAGGAGGCCTTTACGGCCTACAAGGATTCTGATGCAGAGGAATCTTTTCCCTCTGCCTCCCCTCCTGAAGAGCTGTCCTTTGGGGAGATCCTTCTCTCCATGAGAGAGCATTTCAAATGGCAGGGCCAGGAATTCTCTGATTCCAGGAAGAGATTAAGGACTTTTTTGCATTTACCTCAGCATAGACCTTTGGCTATTCCTCCTGTTTTGAATGTCATTGATGATGTGTACTCTAAGTCTAGCATTACCCCTGACTCCCTTCCTCCGGCTCCTGTCAAACCCGATAGGTACTACAGGGTCCCGGACTCGCATCATTTCCTTTACAAGGCCCACTCTGCTGACCCTGAAACTATTTCCCAGGGCCCTAAAGGGGTTGCATCTGCCACTACTAAAAATCCACTCCCCTCTGAAAGGGAGTCCAGGGCTTTAGAGAGATGGGGTAAAAAAGTGTATACTTCTGCCACTCTTTCTATGAGGGCATTAAATTGTCAATTCCATATGATACAGTACCAAGAGTATTTGTTAGGTGAATTGCATAAAAAACTGTCTTCACCTGAACCCCTAGATCGCAAGTCACTTCAGGCTCTGGTACATAACTCCCAACAGGTTAGCAACCATTTCTTGCAGTGTGGTTATGATGCATCGGAAGCTTCATGTAGGTCAGCAATGACAGGTGCAGTCATACGTAGACATGCTTGGCTGAAGGAACAAACTCTGCCAGATTATGTTAAAGCAAAGCTTCTGGATGCGCCACTGGAAAATCAAAAGTTATTTGGCTCCACTGCTCAGGTGGTCTTGAAGAAATTTGAGGAAAAAGCTAAATCTGTACAAACAGTCAAAGATTTTCTCCAGGTCCAACCACCAAGATTCAGCAGAAATTGGCCTTCTAAGAATTGGTCCTTTCCAGACACAGAAAGATTTCAAAGAGGCAAGAACAGGCGTGCCAGAGGTAGAGGGCAAGCTTGAGGCTTCTACAGAGGACGTCAATGGCAGCCTCCTAACCAGAGAGGTAGTGCAGGACCTACAACTTCTGCACAAGGACAGACTCAATGACTTTACCTTGACCCCACCAACCAGGGCTCAGTTGGAAGCACCTTTGGGTGGAAAGCTATCTTTATTCTCAAAAAATTGGCACAGTATTACAAGGGACAAATGGACACTGCAAATAATAGACAAAGGATACAGGTTCCATTTTCATACATTACCAGAAAGAAGAGGCATGCCAAACCTGCCACCGAATCAAAGGGCAGAGGCTTTAAAACAAATTTCCAACCTATTGCAAATGAAAGCTATAGAAAAGGTTCCTCTCACAGAACAAGGCCAAGGATTTTATTCCAGACTATTCCTTGTCCCAAGAAAAGAAAAACAATGGAGGCCTATTCTCGACTTGTCCGCACTGAATACTTATCTCATTGTTCCAAAATTCAAAATGCTGACCCTACAGCAACTCCTTCCCATGCTGGGCAAGGGGTCTTGGCTGGTAACTCTAGACCTCAAGGAGGCATACCTGCATGTCCCTATCAGACAAAGTTGCAGAAGACACCTCAGATTTCTTGCAGGTTCAGAGCATTATCAATTCTCAGCATTGCCCTTTGGCTTATCTACTGCGCCCAGAGTATTCACGAAATGCCTGGCATCAGTAATTGCACACTGCAGACTTCAGGGGATTCAAATATACCCATACCTGGACGACTGCCTTATACAAGCGGACAGCCAACAAACATTGGTAAAACACTTGAATTATGCCATCCGCCTACTTCAGGCTTTGGGATACACAGTCAACATTCGAAAATCAAGACTTGTTCCATCCCAAAGAATAATTTTTCTGGGTGCAAAACTAGATACAACCACCCAAATGACTTTTCTCACAGAAGAAAAACAAGAACAGCTACCGGATTACTTCAGAAACCTGGCAAAGCAAACCCATCTGACTGCAAGGAAAATACTGCAGGCCCTGGGTTTCATGGCATCTTGCATTCTTCTGATTCCACAAGCAAGGCTGCATATGAGGAAACTACAATGGTACCTAAGGAGTCTATGGTCTCAACACAGTCACAGCCTAGAAGCTTTGATCCCCCCTCATTCCATGCCTTCAAAAGGAATTTCTGTGGTGGGCTCAAGCAAGCCAGTCAAACATGGGTCTGCCTTTCAGCAAACCAAATATCAGCCAAACCATTACCACGGACGCCTCAGACCATGGATGGGGAGCGCACATGGAGGACAGCTGCATTCAAGGACAATGGACACAAACAGAATTTCGCCTGCACATAAACCAAAAGGAAATGCTGGCAGTGATGCATTCAATCGAGGCCTTCAAGCACTTCCTACATCAAGGCCACCTGCTAATAAAGACAGACAATACCACAGTTATGTGGTACATAAACAAGCAAGGAGGTACCCATTCTTACCCTCTTTGCAGGCTGGCAATGAATCTTTGGTAACTTTCCCTAAAACTAAATATAGAGCTGCAATCCCAGTATGTACCAGGAAAAGACAATGTTCTGGCGGATAGCCTAAGCAGAAACATCATACATCCGCACGAATGGATGCTGCACCCAGACACCTTTCTTCAAATAACACAATCATGGGGAAGGCCGGGCATAGATCTTTTTGCCTCCCACCACAACCATCAACTGAAGAAATTCTGCACAAGGACATACCACCCATAAGCATGGAAAGTGGACTCTCTCTCTTTCAGCTGGAATGCTCTAACAGTATATGCATTTCCACCTCTTCCGTTAATGACCAAGGTCTTACTGAAGATCAGGACAGAACAACCAAAAGTGATTCTGATAGCTCCGGACTGGCCAAGGCAACATTGGTACCCACTGTTAAGGAGCTTGTCACGCACGAAACCGTGGCTTCTACCACAATGGCCACTTCTGACACAGCACAATTACAAAACTCTGCACTCCAGCCTAAAAACCTTGCAGCTGACAGCCTGGAAAATACCTTGACTCCTCGCCTGGATAAACTATCCAAAAGGGTAAAGGATATCATCAAGGAAGCTCGGCGGCCTTCCACAAGAAAGGCATATTCAGCAAAATGGAAAAGATTTCGCACTTGGAACTCCACAAAGGGCCAAGATCCGACAGTAATGAGCATTCCACATATCCTGGAATACTTGGCAGAAATGTTCCATAATGGCCTTTCTTACTCTTCCATAAAAATTCATGCTTCAGCCATTTCAGCAGAGTACAACACTGATCAACCTGTATTTTCTCATCCGCTGCTAAAGCAGTTTCTAAGAGGGATAAAAAACATCAACCCTCCAAGGAAACCACCAGTGCCTACATGGGACCTTAACTTAATGTTGGAAAAATTAACTCTACCTCCCTTTGAACCAGCAGCATCTGCAGAACTACAGTTCCTGTCTTGGAAGACTGCCTTCCTTCTGGCCATAACCTCAGCAAGAAGAGTATCTGAGTTACAGGCCCTCATGGCAGTACAACCATTTCTTACTTTTCATCAGGACAGAGTCTCATTGAGAACCAATCCTTCATTCATGCCAAAGGTGGTATCCAGGGTCTCACTGAACCAAGCTATTCACCTGCCTACCTTCTTTCCAAATCCACAAAATAAAGGAGAGAAACTTCTGCATACCCTGGACATTCACAGACAGTTGCGCTACTACTTGGACAGAACTAAGACTTACAGGAAAACTGACCAGCTTTTTGTAGCATATGCTGCTGGTGTACAAGGAAAAGCAATTTCCAAACAGACAATTTCAAAATGGATAGGGAATTGCATTCGATTCTGTTACTCTTTTCATGGCAAACCTGTTCCAGCCAACATTAGACCTCATTCCACCAGAGCCACAGCCACCTCCACAGCCTTCTTAAGAGGGGTGGCTACAAAGGACATCTTAGAAGCTGCTACATGGAGCTCCGTGCATACATTTTCCAAGCATTACAACTTACCATTATATTCCAGATCCAGAGCAGGCTTTGCTACTGCAGTCCTGCAGAGCATTTTAGCTACACCATCCTTTTCTTAGGTCCTACCACCCCCAGCTTGGCTATCGTATTCTTCCCATATGTAAGGACTGCAGATGCATCCTTGAAGGACATAGTACAGTTTTGTACCTACCATAAATGTAGATGTCCGATAGGTATGCATCTGCAGTCAGGATTTCCCTCCCTCCTACCCCTCTGTGGTATTCCTTGAGTAGTTATCCCTCTTTCTAGCTAGCTGGGGTTATCTATTATGGTGTATTTGTTATATATATATATATATATATATATATATATATATATATATATATATATATATATATATATATATATATATTACTGTGCATGTTTGGAATTTTTTGCATCTCTCCAAATTTAGCCTTCATTAGAGGGCACCTGGCATCTGGGGCAAGAAAAACTGAGGAAGATGGTGTCGGCTGATGCTTTTATACCCCAGGCGCTCTGCCGTCAGGGAAATGGCGACATCAGCCGACGCCGGACCCAAACTTTGGAATCCGGCCGACCAAAGGGCTGCCTGAGGCAGGACAACCCATATGTAAGGACTGCAGATGCATACCTATCGGACATCTACATTTATGGTAGGTACAAAACTGTACTTTCGCCTTGTTGACGCACCGCTGCATGGCCAAGCATGACTTCAACAAAGTCATCTAGTTCGCAGATGATACCACTGTCATAGGTCTTGTCAGAAATGGTGAGGAAACAGCCTACTGGGATGAAGTGGACATCTGATAGGGTGGCACGACAGCAACAATCTGGTCCTAAATGTAAGCTAGACCAAAGAATTAACAATGAACTTCAGGAGGACTCGGGAGATGCATCAGCCTCTGGAAATTAAGGGGGCGGCAGTGAAAAGAGTCAAAAATACCAAGTTCCTGGGGGTGCACATCTCAGATGACCTATCCTGGTCGACTGATATTAGTCACACAGTGAAGAAGGCACAACAATGTCTGCCCTTCCTACGGAAACTGAGGAAGGCATACCTGTCCCTGTCCATCCTCAGACTTGTACAGGGGGACCATTGAGAGCCTCCTCTCAAATAACATCATAGTTTGATATGGTAACTGCAAAGCATCTGACCACAAGGTTCTCCTGAGGGTAGTGATGACAGCAGAAAAAGTCATTGGTTCCTTGCTCCCATCCATGGATGATCTGCATGAGACTCTGTGTGTGGGAAGGGCTAGGAAGATAATCAGTGATCCCACACACCCTGCCTACTTTGTACTTCCTCCTTTCCTCGAGCAGGCGGTATCGCAGCTTACAATGGAAAACATATAGACTAAACAGGAGTTTCTTCCCTCTATCCATAAAGCTCCTGAACTTGAATGCCAGGCATGACAGCAAGTAGTGAGATCAATATGCCACTTATCGCTCCAGAGAGCACCCCAGCACTACCAGGCTACAACTCATACCATACATTTCGGCCACAAAACCCAGACCAAAATACAAAAGGGCGGGGGAGTATCCATATTCATCAAGGATACCCACACCTCCAGGTTAGTGGCACAGCACGATGCTTCAGAGATCATCCATGTGCAACTAACAACAGGCAAAACTGCTATTCAAATTATAGTTTGCTACAGATCACCCACCAAGTCCCAGGACCCCCACTCCGCATTCCTGGAAACACTGGGAAACATAAAGGTCCTACCAAACACCCTGATATTGGGTGATTTCAATTACCCAAACATTAACTGGGAGAACTACTCAAGTACAAACTCCCTTGCCCAACATTTCCTAGAATTTATAAACTCAAATGCCCTGGATCAACTGGTCAACACCCCCACCAGAGGTGACAACATATTGGACCTGGTCATCACCAACATAGGCGACTGGTGTTCCACACCAGAGGTCAACCCCTCACTGGTTAGATCTTACCATAAACTAATCACTCTGGATGTCCACATTCCGCCACCACCCCTGGTCAAAGAAACCACTGTGAAAAACTTTTCAAAAGCAAACTTCACGTTACTTAAGACCGAGGTGGGAAGTTTCAAAGCCCCCATGCTAAAGGATAACGCTGTCTAAGCTGCAAAATCCTTTACTAATGCACTCTATGGGCACCTACAAGAATGCATGGATCGTGCTATCCCAAACAAAACCAAGACTCACTCCTCCAAGAAAAGGAAACCAGTCTGGTGGACCCGTGCCATAAACAAGCTATACAATAGGAGGAGGAAACTAGTACAGAAAAAGAGTAAAATCCCAAGAAGGGAAGACATCCCTGATCACTATTAGCAAGAAACTACATTCCCTCATAAAATCATCCAAGGCTAGTGTCGAAAGAAAAATTGCCATGGACTCCAAAGATAACCACAAGGCATTCTTTAGCTATGTCAAGAATAGTGGTAATTCTCAGATCTGCTTGGAGTTAGTGCAGAATGGCACAAAATACACTGAACCGACTGATATAGCCAACATCCTGGCAGACAGGTTCAGTGCAGACTTCACTCCCTCTCGCCCCCTAAAGGGCCCATGACTATACCAGAGGAATCTAGTGCCCCTGAAATCACAAACACTCAGGTTAAAATATCCCTCTCCAAAGCCAAAAACACAGCATCAATGGGACCAGATGGTGTCCCAGGCTACGTCCTACATCAGTTCAAAGTTGAACTAACCCCTCACCTAAACACATTGTTTAAACTCAGCCTCTCCACAGGCTACATGCTCACAGAGTGGCGCACAGCAACAGTTATTCTGCTCCACACAGGTGGCGCCACAACAGACCCTGGGAACTATCACCCTATAAGCCTGACTGGTTTGGTCTGCAAAGCTATGGAGCGCATCATCATGGATCTCATTAACAGAGACATTGGAAACCTCCAAACACACGACCCTACCCAGTTTGGCTTTGTTAAGGGCAGATCATGCCTCCTAAACCTGGTGGACTTCTTTGAGATGGTTACCAAGGCTATATACGAGGGAAAAGTGGTCCACACAACCTACCTAGACCTTGCAAAGGCCTTCGACACCATTCCCCACTCAGGTATTATAGACAAGCTCACCAGCCTGAACATAAACCCCTATGTCATGAGATGGGTTACCAACTGGCTCACAGACAGAACCCACATGGTAAGAGTTGCAGGGGCTAGGTCTGACTCTAAACCGGTTACAAGTGGCATTCCCAGGGCTCAGTCCTAGGACCCCTCCTGTTTGGCATATACTTCTCAGAGGTGCAGGCAAGCACAGAAGGACTATGGCTGACCAAGTTCGCAGACGACTGCAAACTAGGGGCTATAATTGACTCTCCAGCTGACACAGACATCCTCCAAAAGGGTCTCACTGAGACAGATACCTGGTGTCAAAACCATGGCTTTAAGCTAAATGCCAAAAAGTGCATAGTTATCCCCTTTGCAAAAAACAAAGTACCCACATACTACCACATAGGTGGTAGCCCCCTAAATACGGAAGACATAATAAGGGATCTGGGGACCCAAGTAGATAGTAACCTCTCCTTTGATAATCACATTGCCAAAGTGGTTAGAAAATCCTTCTATGCAGCCCACCTAATCACAAAAGGGTTTGCATCCAGATCGAAAGAGGTCATTGGGCCCCTCTACGCATCACTCATAAGACCCATCATAGAGTACAATGCCCCATGTGGAATGTACCTTACAAGACACCTGCAACAACTGGAAAGACCACAGAAGTACCTCACCAAGAGGATCACTGGCCTCAAGCAGATGCCCTGTGCAGCTCGACTGAAGAAACTCCAGCTGTACTCTGTTGCATACCGCCTACTCAGAGGTGATCTCCGCCTGACATACAAGGCCTTGTCCAACCCAGAATTGATGGATATGCTCCACCTAAAGAAAACCATATCCCCTCGAGCCACATGCTCCAGGGATCTAAACCTCACCACAACAATAAGTAGGATGTGCTGGAGGGATAGATTCCTGTCCCAGAGACTTCCCATGCTTTGGAACAAGATTCCAATCTACATTAGGCAGAGTTCTTCACTAACCCTCTTCAAGAGAAACCTTGATAAGTGGATGGGAAACAGAAAGTTTACCCCAGGGATCACTTCAATGGCTCTGCTGGACAGATGCTTAGGGAACTAATCTAAGGGGGCGGCGAAAGCCAACACATTCCAGTTAGGCTTATAAATGCCTTTGGGCAGATAGCCTAGTACCTACCTATGAACCTGTGAAGTATTAGCTATAGTAATCACTCTGGCAAATTGCGTCAATAACTGATACAGTTAGCTTGATTTCTTATGCTATTACTTCCTGAATGTGTAATAGTCAGGAGTGAGTAACCACTCCATACATGTGCAATATGAATATCAGAATATGTCGTACAACTGATGAAGTGCAATATTCTAAGCAGTAACCATGTGAAGTCATAGTCTGGCAATACCTACTAGTGTAATACTGTCTGTCTTCCTATCCAATTGTGGTTATTCGTTGTGTTGTTAATATTTTAATTATTACTGTGCATGCATTTGTCTTACTGTCATTCAAACTGTGTACATTGTTCTATCTTGTATGGGGACCAAAGCAACATAATTTCATTCAGCTTGCACTGCTGTGTATATCTGATAGACAATAAAGTTTACTTTGACTTTAATGCATCTGGCCGGGGGCAATCACCACAAGTTACCTCACCCGTTGATCCTCCACACTCAAGACAAGGGGTCTCTCAACCATTCTGACTTATCCATTCTCACTTGTCCACTCTTCAACTAACTTTGTGGGTGATAGGGTTTTGATCTATTTCTGGAAACTGTTTTCTGGGGATGTGCTCAGGGTTTTACAGAACCAGAAAATCTTATGTCCAAATAGAAATTATTTTTTTGTCTGGTGCCATGCTTGTAACCAGGACCCGTCTTCATTGGGGTCCCTTTTATCCTGTTATTTGTGTGAGTTGCTCCAGTCTTGGCCTTTTCATTGAAGGCCCATTTGTTAGCCATTTCTGCTTATCTGCCCTTGAATCCACCCTTGGCTTCTCATTTTGAGGTCAGACAATTTCTTGAAGGCATCCTGCATCCTAGGCATCCATGGAAGCCTATTCCTCCTCCTTGGGACCTTAATTTTGCTTTGGAAAAACTGACTCAGGCTCCTCTTGAGTTTTCCAGATTTTGCTTCTTTACACCATTGTACCTAGGTGGCTGTCTTGTTGCTGGCTCTTACTATTGCTCAAAGGGTTTTTGAGCTCCAGGCCCTCATGGCCATTCCTGCGTTTTTGGTTTTTCACAGGGACAGGTTGTTCTTTTGTATTAATGCTCCTTTTATGCCCAAGGTTGTAAATGAGTTGTCCTTGAATCAGTCAGTACAACTCCCTTCCTTTTTCCCTTCTCCTCAGTCTGCTAGTGAGAGGGTCTTGTGTACCTTGGCTTTACAGAGACAGCTCAGGTACTGCTTGGATAAAGCTAAGGCCATTCATAAATCTGACTAGCTTTTTTGTTTACTTTCATCCCAAGACATTGCATTTGGCTGTTACTGAACAAACCATCTCCTCTTGGATATGTAAGGCCATTTCTTTTTGTTCTTTTCATGGCAAATCTATGTTTACTTCTGTTAGAGTTCATTCCACTAGGCCTGTTGCCTCTTCTAGTGTCTTCTTCAAGGTATTGTACACCAGTTCCATCCTTGAAGCTGCTACTTGGTCTTCTGTCCATACCTTTACTAAGCATTGTAAGATGGATATGGTTTCTAGGACAAGAGCAGGTTTTGCTAGAACTGTTTTGTATGGGTTTCTTAAAGCCTCTCCTCAGCCTTACACCTCTCATTCTGTTTCTTGAGGCTTTTTATTCTCCTGATAGTAAAGAATACTGCAACAGTGATGTAGAAGGACATAGTAGAGTCGTGTAAACTCTTACCATGACAGCACATGTCCTTCTCTTCACTGTTGCAGTATTTACTCCCTCCTGCAGCCCCTTCTTGTTTATTCTGCTTTTTCTTTTGAATTCCCTTCGGGCTTAGGTTCTCCCTTTTTTCTTCTACATTTTCTCCTTCTGGATGTGCTCGGACTCCTTTTTCCCTGTGGAGACTGTTCTCTACTGGGGTAATTCAGTTCTGGGTAATCATGTCTGTGCATCACTTTTATGCTGTGCAGGGAGCAATGCTTAATGTACGATGTATACAAGATCATAAGGCTTTGGTATACTGGCCAAAAATTAGGTTGCCCTGAGTGAAAGATCCCTGCGGTAAAGTGTACTTCAGCAGTGAAGAGATGGACATCTACTGCTATGGTAAGATTTTACACAGCTGTACTTTGCTGGGGTCTACCAAGGGGCCAGACTTATGGAGACTGTACTACTGTGGCTGTTTTCCAGGCTTCAGGTACACAGCCTGTGGATACACTAAGAATAAAAAGTTTTAGAAGGGGTTTGGATATGTGTTGCTTGATACTGGTAAGTAACCTAGAATATTTTGGGAATCCATTGAACTAGTGTTTTTGGTTTTGAGAAATGCTGATATGACTTTAGGGTGATTTCAGGTGAGATAATAAGGGGAGAAATGGGGTGGGGGCAGTGTAATGTTTTGTGGGCATGAAGTTGTAGATAAATTTTAAGCAAGGATATCAGCTATGCCTTCCGGGTCAGAGTGGCATGGAGACATGATGTTGGAGTTAAATTTATATTAACCGTAACATCTGGGTTGGAGTGAGATATGCCATTAGAGGTAAGTTTAGAGTAGAAGTAGGTGTTGCTTCTGAGTTTCTTAATGTAGCCAAGACTTTGTGACTAAGCTTGTAATCAGTGGCTATTCTAAGTTTAACTGTCTTTGCATTTTGGAATGGCACACCCTAAGGTTCTTGCATTTAATGTTTATAAATTGCTTGTGTAATGAGGAAGAGAATTTTTTTTTTTTAATGAGGAAACATAATTCTTTTTTGTTTTTCTTATGGAACTGATTTATAATGGGAGTTCCACCATACTGACTTGCTTTTGAATTTATCCCACTGCCTGCCTCAGTGTAGTTATTTTTGAAGGAGTAAGATTGTGGGGAGTATGCAGAAGTAAGGGTGGTGTCATTGGAATATGCCAGTTATGTTTGTCAAGGTTATCACTAAGCAACAGCAAGTTGACTTTTGAATAATCCCAAATAACAGTATAGTTTTTACAAGTTTATAATAATAGTGAAGGTTTACAGATAGGCGATCTGATTGGTTCCCTATTGAAATTCAGCACTCAAAATGCTGAATTCTGAAAAGCCAAAAAAAAAAAAAAAAAGAGGGAGAGGGACTGAAAACACAGGAGAGGAGCGAATCTCAAAAATCGGTCTTAATAGTTTTTTGCAGTGGGGGCAAGCCCCCCTGCACCCCTCGAACTAGATGTAGATCAGCTATGAGATTGCCATACCTTAGAGAGGAGGGAGTATTCTGAGGAGTGGTACCTCAGACTTAGTACATGTAAGTCCATTCTTTTGGCCATTCAGTCTCTGCATTTCGGGACTCACTCTGGTGGGTCTCAACATTTCAGGTGGTCACCGATCTCATCTAACAAGGACGGTAGTGCCATATAGCATTGTACAGGAGGGAGGCACAGTCAGTAAGACTAGATCAGGGAGTTTCACACGTCTGGCAGGGAATGGGACAGTTTGCACTAAGGAGGTACAATCTATGAATCTCTATGTATTCTTTGGTGGCTCTACAGATTAGTCAGTTGACTGAAGGGGAAGTAGTCACCCATAAGAAGGATGTTTGATTTAATGGGTAGCCTTTCAAATTGACTTGGATAGTCAGTATGTTCCGAAGGGGACCTGTGATTAGTAATGATGTTGTTGGCTGTTCAGATGAGACGCACAAAGATCTCTACAAATTTTAGGGTGATATTGTGCAAGATTTGACTTGAGACAATAAGGTTACTGATAAATGTGGATATGCCCCCCCACCTACCCACCCAACCACTTCCAGGTGTCTTGAATTCATGAGAGTGCTCCCTCCTTACCAAGATACTGTGACTGTCAAGTATAGCTGTATTTGAGAGGAAAGGTAACCCAGAACACACACTTTATTTTATTCAAGCTCCTAGCATTGTGTAGAGCAACGTAAATTGGTTATTTGCTAGGTGGGTATGTTCATTTGTTGAACGTTGCCTAAAAAATGCACTTTATAGGTGAAGCAAACATTGTAACCACCATGCAAAAGCTATGGAATGAAAGATGTTCGTACTCTTGGCCATAGAGTCTGACTGTCTAGTTTCAAGCAGATACACAGGTTTCCCACAGAATGACACCAGTTAACAAGGCAGTCCTTGTTCAGTTATTTCCTTCTTTGAACTTGGGATGGAAGAGTCCTAGTCAACACTAGTGGTTCACCTTACCTTGGATAAGTAGGTAGCAAGCTCAGTTACGTTTTGCTGTATCTTCCTTAGGATAGTACACTGAAAGCTAAGGTTATTCCCCCCAATATGAGCAGCAGGAAAATCGTTCTCATAACTGGTAAGGTGAGGGGAACCGAGCGGCCTTGTAACATGCCTGATCCTAGCACTAGATTGACAACAGATGGTAACCCTCTCCTTGTGTAGTCTGGTGAGTGAGCTGTCAGTGTGTCTAACAGCAGCATCACCTATAACCAAGACTGTACTGTTTCGAAGCATGTATGTGACCATAGGGCTCAGTCTTTCAGTCTGTGTGACTCCTTGTGGACACACGAGGAAGTGCAGGTTTGACTGTAGATGGTGTATCCCCAGATGGCTGAGGTTTTCTAGATATGTTCCTACGAGGCGTAGGCAGGGATTTATTGACCGACTCGGCATAAGCAGGTGTAGTGGTGTGCTGCCATTTATTGAATGTGGTTGAGGTGGACAGAGGCACCTGCACCTCCCAACAGGAAATATTTGCACCTTGCACAGATAATTGGATATACAAATATAAGCAGCTGGTTGGTTTGTAACAGGTTTACCATCATTACTTGTTTTAATGAAAGCAGTAGGGGAAAACTTGGTAACAAGATAATAAGCAGAGAGTAATGGAAAAGTGGGAGGAAGGAGGAGATTGGTGGGAAAACTAAAAATGAAAAAGAAGCAGTAAAAGCAGAAGTGAGTGTGGAAGAAGTGTAATTTAGAGAAAGCGGTACAAAGGCAGGTCTTATAACACAGTGGAGCACATTACCAACCAAAAGGAGATTTGTATCATAACCATGAGTATTGCTCATGAGGCTTATATTTATTTAGAGGGAAATAGAGTGCAGTAAGTGAAAATGTATGCATGAATTCAGGTTATCAAAGCAAGCAGCACAGAAAAAACGTCAAAAATGTAAAGTAATAAAAATGTAAAGAAAGTATATGGCTCCACTAGTGGAAATTGTATGCATATGTATTTGTGTGATATATGTATTTGGTATCACTTCTGAAAACCTAAAATTCATAAACTGAAAGACAAACAGCATCAAAAGTAACTTTGCAATGGCCTTTTCATCCACCCTTGCAAAATGTTTTTATACACTACCACCTCTCCACTCAATTCTTATTTAACAGGAGGTATAGTGAATGTCCTCCATTCAAATGACCTCAGGAACATATTACATGGCTGTTATTACCTGCAGTCCAGCTTTTAAATGTAGCCTTGTGGGGAGCACGATGCATCATGATATCTTAAGTATTGCAGCAGCTGTAACGAGTGTAGTCTACAGGCTGATCAAGAATGAACAAGCCCATTTTAGACATACTGCCCCCATTACAGGGGGAAGATGACCAAAATACATTTCTACTGGAGCTTTACATCAAATGCACGTCATGTACACAAGGGAAGCCAAACATTGTCTGATGTAGAGTAAAAACTGTAACTGTTAAAATATTAACCCACAGCCATAGCCCCAATTTCTTCCTGTACTCGCTGCAGTAAAAAAAAACAAACACAAAAAAAGATCATGAGAAAATTGCAATCTGCAGTTTTAGTACAAAATATTGCCGAACATTACTCAGAACCCAAGCACCTGCTCCCACATGCAGCAGCTCTTTGTGAACAGAAGCGTCTGAAGTGATTATGTATAATAAACTGGCACAACTGCATGTCTTTAAATAAGGCAGAGCAATACCTTAACTAGTTAAAGCCATGCAGAAGGAGCCCCAACGTTAATACCGAGGAGTGCTATTGAAACTTGTTCCGAGTTGCTAAATTTCTATTAGAGGGCCACGAGCTAAGCATTTTAACTGATTTATGTTTTATTGGCAGGAAGGTGCACTTCTAGTAGGTTAACAAGTTCATAGGTAAGTACTAGGCTGGTTGCCATTGTGGACCTTTTCAAACCTAGCCAATTTCCTTCAAAGTTGAGAACCAAACCCTGTACCTTGTCTGTGAGGTAAACACCTTAAGTGTTCTACCAAACCCAACCCAACCCAACTAATGTGATAAAACACCTGTGCTGTGTTCTAAAGGTTAATTAAATGTGCTTGGTGTAGACTGTGGTTGAGAAGTCGAAGGGCTTTCTGTGTGCCGTAATGGATCACTTTAAGATGTAGTGATATGCTAGTCTGTTTTGCCTTGCTGATTCACAGCCGCATTGTGTGTGTTATTGGAAACACAAGCCCACAAGCACTTAAATGGAAAAACTCCTAGAATGATTGCTAAATTTTATAGTAAGAGGAGTCCTTGGGAGGCCTCCTGGGAAATCGACTGCTGCTGTTAAAGATAATTAGTTTGTGGCTTACAGTTTGTAATTTCGGAAGAGTGCATTCAGAACCGTTGGTAGGGGCTAGATTGCCATGTCTGCAACTGTTTTTTTTTTCATGAAGTTGTACCTTCTTGAGAGTGCTGTGTCTAAAGGCTCAGTATGATCATTTTACAGGCCTGTGCTTCAGAACCCCAATACTGTAAACCTGTGTTTGTATCTGGAATGGTCCGTTAGCAGCTGTGATGAAATTGGCCCTTTCTCTGTAATAAAACCTTCATTACAAGACTGCATATGAATGGCTTTACTCCTTTAAGGCCACAACTAGTATTCCAGAAGATTTGTCATTAATTCATGCTGTGTGCCAGGCTCCCTCCCAATCTGTCTTGCAGGAAAAACATTAATTTTTAACAGTATAATATGATTGTCATGGCAAAAGCTGACTTGCCTCATATTAGTAGATAAGAATTTACGAGAACCAGTGATGCATTAAGCATTTTTTCTTGTTTGCTGGTAATCTTTATTACTTAGTAAATGGGTAGCTTTGTTTCTGTAAGGCTGGATTATGCAGTAACTGTGTTTTGGGTTACTGTTCATTAATATGGCATAGTTTTGGGAAACACTTGTGATGTACTTATGGGGTGTGACAAGTTTTACAAGTAAAGTCAGTATGCAAGTATTAATGTTCAGTTTATTTTATACCTGTTTTAACACCCCGATGCATATTTCATTGCTTTTGATTGAAAGAAGTTAGTAGATATCTGTGTTGACAGTCCTTTTCTTGTGCTATTTTAATAGTATTCATACAATACCATTTGTTGTACTGCACTAGTGACTGATCAAAAACTTATAATCTCAAGTCAGCAATACTATAGTTAATGGCTGGACCATTTCATATGGTCTTGCATCTGTTTCAGAAAAAAATAATGACAGCATTTGTGCTTTAGTCAAAGAAAGCACCTGTCAAGTAATTATTCATTTACCTGTGTACTAATGGAATCAAAACTGTAGTGCAGTATTCTACACATTGTGAAACCAGTGACGATGTGCTCCAACCCCTTATACTCTATACACAGCGGCAGGCTTTTGAACAAGCCATTATAAAAGCTGCTTACTAAGTTTTCCCAATGGTACATGCAGTTCCTTTTACTTTGGTTATGTGTCTGTGGCATAGAGGGATAGAACCCCGACTACTACCCCAAGTAACCGAGTTTGAATAGTGGCTCAGGTGCTGGAAGAGCCTAATGCAGAGGGTGGGAGTGAGTGACTGACACCAGCTTATCTATCCTGGAGTAGTGGAGAGGGTGAGAGTGAGTCACTGACCCCAGCTTGCCTATACTGGGGTAGTAGTGCACTGGGTGGGAGTGAGTGACAGACACCAGCTAGCCTATCCTGGGGTTGCGCACAGGGTGGGAGTGAGTGAGTGACTGACACCAGCTTGCCTGTCCTACGGTAGTAAAGAGGACAGGAGTGAGTGACACCAGTTTGCCTATCCTAGGATAGTACAGAGGGTGGGAGTGAGTAGCTGACACCAGCTTGCCTGTCCTGAAGGGAGAGAGAGATGATTTACTGTCCGCCAGTCAACACCATGCAGGTGGAGGCTTTCATGACACTGAAATGGCCAGGACAGGGGATGTAAGTTTAGTAATCCCAAGTTAGTGATGGTAGCTCTCATTGGCATGTGGCTGGAAGCGTGTGCATGCATGGGGAGTTCTTTGGACCCTGCAGTGATGCAGATGCTCACATAGACCACCATGGGTGGAGTTGTTGCCTGAGAAGAAAGGTGTTTATTGCTGTGGTATATGTGAGGGTGAAAACCACATCTATGGCTACCTAGCTAACACACCATCCAGACAGCTGTTGCCCCCACACTTGGGATACCCAGCTGGGGAACAGATAGGCTCAAGACTAATAAGGAGGCGTGATAGCAGGCATGGAGGCAAACTACATACATAAAAAATGTGCAGCCTCTGACTTTTGACACCACTTCTTCTGTAGCACATGGTACTGAAAAAACTTGTATCATTAGTATTTGTTCTTTCTAGTCCAGACTGACCATTAAAATTTAATTTGCCAGTGGAAGGAACATATTCTGAGGCCCAGAGTTTGCTGAGTAACAGAAGGAAGGTTGCATTCTCAAGCCACTCCTGGTCTATAAACAACATTTACATTGCTTTGCCTAGAAGCCCGAATAATGGAAGGCTGAGAAAACTTATCTCTAAACTGGGCGAAGTCACGCTAATGCTTGCACTGCCTGGCTGTATTCTGGCTTTATTATCTGAAGGGCAGAACAGCACAAGATCACTGAAAGAAAGCATCAAAACTAATGTAGCCCATAGCAGACCTATGTAGTCTTACCAGGAGACTGTAAAAATACAGAAAGAAAAATGTTAGCTAAGAAATGCCTAGATGTTACCTTATTAATCCCTTCTGTACTTTATGACCATATAGATGTTAGCTAAGAAATGCATCGATGTTACCTTATTAATCCCTTCTGTACTTTATGACCATATAGATGTTAGCTAAGAAATGCATAGATGTTACCTTATTAATCCCTTCTGTACTTTATGACCATATAGATGTTAGCTAAGAAATGCATAGATGTTACCTTATTAATCCCTTCTGTACTTTATGACCATATAGATGTTAGCTAAGAAATGCATAGATGTTACCTTATTAATCCCTTCTGTACTTTGACCATATGGTGCTCTACAGCTCCATGTAAAAATACAATTGTGAACCAGACCACAGAGCAACCAACATTCTTTCCAAATGGAAGAAAAAATCTTCAAAAAGTAGCCAAGCCAGGAACAGCCAGGTAGACAAGAAATAAATAAATCCAAGACCAAGTTTAATTTAAATAGTGTCGTACACATTCTTCATTGCATGACAGTCTTTCAGAGAATCGTGGTATGGATTCTGTTATGGACAGTAACTAAACTGCTGTGAAAAAGTGCACGAATGGTGTTCCACTGTGTCAGCTTGATGAAGGCATTCTTTAAAATCAGAGAGGACACCTGTTCAGTTGAATTTCTTACATTCAGTCTAACAGCAAATTTAATGGAAGTGGAGTGTTCATTTGTTTAAATGCATTCTGCCACTGTGTTTAACATGCCTGCTGTCATTACCAAAAGACACAGGCGTGGATCGTGGTAATGCCATGTGGTGGCCTTTGTACCAAGCCCATCAGTCCTGTGGGTGGGTAAAAATCTGTGCATGGCCCTGTAGAGCTACAAAGCACAGCAGGGTACAGTGACTTATTAGGCAAGGCTCACAGCAGTCAGAGATGACAGTACATGGCTGCCTAGGATAAATTTACTGTACAGTTTGTGATTTTCTTTGTGATGTAAATTAGCTTTCTATATCGGAATTTCTTGACAACACTAAATATATTTGGAGTCCAGTATGGAGCTGTCTGTGCGTGATGCCTGTGACTTCACTACTGTTTGCTACTTTTTCTGCTTATTTATAAACTTGTTGCATTTCACATTCTTAATTGGTCCTAACATCCCTAGACCTTGTGTCGTACTCTGGCTTTGAAGCTGCCTTACTGCATTTTTGACATGTAAAATTTGCAGTACTGGGTTTGTTCTGACATGGCTATTGGTCACATTTTGCATCCATGTTGCTCAGTGAGATGGCTGAAACCTGTTGAATGAATCATGAATTGAAATGTAGAGGGTCCTGAAGAACCAGCTTGTGAGATTTATGACTTTGGTCACTGTAGAATTTTTTGTGATTGCCTGTTATGTACTGCTGACAAAAGGCCACTGAGGGACCCAGTATTTGGCACTGATATACTTCTGAAGTTGGAACTTGAGTGCATAGCCCTCAACCAATCAGGGGCAAATCTAAAAATATTCAAGAATATTTAGGGACACTTTTTTTAAAATATTAGTACTGTTAAATTAATATACATTTTCTGAAGTAAAAGAAAACTGTAACTCTTAATTATTGTCATTAAGTGTAATTCACCACCTTTTTGTCAAAAGTCACCAGTTTTAGGAGGGATTAAGGGGAAACAGAGCTAAAATTTGAGTCAGAATTAGGGATGTCCCTGAAAATTTGGGGTAGTTGAGAAGTGTGCTTGAGTTTGTCTGGCTGGTACTGCTGACAGATGATTTGTTGCCATGGCTGAGCTGTCATGGAGTCATTGTTGACGTGCAGCCCAGCTGACCAATTTCTAGTATATGTTGTCAGCATGTTTGTGCTGAAATTAAATGGATTCCAAATTATATGTTTTTGTACGAGCATTTATGTCAACAGATTGAGTTTTCTGGAGCTGTTATTTGAGGATACTTATTAACTGCTTCACATTTTCTTATTAGTACTGTGCTTATAATAAGTATTTCTGCCTATTCTTAGACAGTTGATTGTCTTAATACAGTTTAGTTTTCTTGGTATGTTTTATTTGTTCAGTGTTTTGTAAAAAGTGCTTCGGCAATAAGCAGTCTTCTAAAGAGTCATCTCTTCTGTCAAGATTCCCTGAACACTGACCCACTTTAGAAAGTGACATATATATTACACTGTTTGATTGTATAAGCTGCGATGGTGGTGCTGCGGTAGCATTGACGCCTCACAGTAAGACGTTGTCCTGTTCGATTCTCAGCTAAAGCGTCTTCTGTGTGGAGACCTGCATGAATGGGCATACCTTCGTTGAAGGGTTGTATGTTAGGGCTGGCAACTCAATACGTAAAAATCTACTGCCAATCATTAGCAGACCGCAGTTTCCGCTGTGGCGACCCCTAACTAGGAAAAGCCAAAAGATACAACAACACTGCTTGATTGTATATTGCACTATGCTTGTTCACTAGAATGTATATGCAGTTTTCTTCTATGTAATTAGTCTAAAGTACTTTGTTATTGCTTACATTTCTGTATTTTTGTTTGTGAAATGTTTTGTATTTCATCAGGCTGAGCCTGAAATTGGTCAGTATTAGTCAGTACATAAATATAAATACATTAATTAAGTAATTCATAGCTCATCCCCGCTGTTATGTGCCACATAGCTCTTCATAAAACTGTATCACTCGTCTGGCATTATGGCAGTGGTAGGGTCATTACCATAATATGGTAGTGAGGGAATATGGTGCTGTTTGAGCTCTCACTGGTTATCAGTGTTATCTGAGCAGCATATCAGAAGAAAAAGGGGAGACTAGCATGGACAGTAGTAGTACCCCACTTGCAGGTATGTACTTCTGGTCCCATAAGTTACCCCACTTTGACCACTCCATATGGACTTGATGTAGTGTTTGTGAGTCACATATGATCCTAGGGGGTGGGGGCGTTTGCATGTGTGGTTTGTGTACTACTGTGGCTACACAGTGGGGTGACTATTAAGGTCTGACCATCACTGTGGAGGAATTGTACGTCTCACACAGGGCTTTGGTATATAATTGTACTGTATATCAGTCCTGCTGAATGGGGCACAAAGCTAATGAATCCAACCCTGTGACTTCAGCATTTTTGTTAAATCTATTCTGCAGTTCTTTGTCTGATGAAATTTTGTTCAGCGATTATCTAACAACTTCATTCTCACTTCATATTTCCTTTCAATTTATGGTTGGTAGTTTGAACCCAGGGATCCTTTTGAGGTTTGACCTCATTACATAAGCAGATATGGTACTGATACTGAAGACATTATACAGTGATAATGTACAACTCAGTCTTAAATACAAGTAAAACAACAATCTGTTAAGGAGTCTCTGTTAATGTTTGAAGTATCTTAGGAACTGCAACAAAATATAGCATGTAAACAAGTTTGTGCAGTTCCATGCATTGTTTGTGAGATACTGAATAGTCTAGGCAGTGTGGAAGTATTGACAAGAGTGTACATTACTGGTGGAGAGTAGAAGGTGCTGTTTGCCCTTAGCAGTGTTTCAGTGTTATACTGATAACAGCATGGATTCAAGACTGTTCTGTACATTGTTTTCATTGCAGCTTGCCCTATGGGAGAGTCGTTTTGCATAGAAGAAGGCTGGGTAAGAGCCTGCATCTGTGATATAGAGGGATAAAGCCCTGACCTTCGGCCCAAACAGTCTGGGTTCTTTTATTAGCTTGGGTGGTTAACTGTCCAGGCAGGGAGGATGGGTGTTTTCATCACTAAAGAGGAAGGGGCTCACTCCTGACTGATTTGCAGTATTGATTTCCCAGGCAGAGTTTGGAGAAACAACACAGCATATGTTGCCTGTAGGTGGGTGGGGGCAGCCCTTCCAATGGTAGCCTGTTATGGAGATGAAGGGTGGAGTGGTGCTGTTGTCCATTGCATGACACACCCACTGGATGTTTTTGGGGAGGCTGGGGTGGTAATGTAGGAGGAAAATTCTCCCTGGCAGCAGCATGATGTTACCCTAGGTGTCTTAATCTCCTCATTGTACCCAAACATGGGTCACACTTACTATAGGAGAAGCTAAGTCAGGTTCGGTAGACCCAGTGGACAATTAGAGGCCAGCGAATAACTGATGATCTGCTTTGAGAAGCCAAATGTATGTCAGAAAAAAAAGAGAGAGAGAGATTTGGTTGTACAGTGCACTGTGCTTGTTCACTAAAATGTAAAATGTAGCTTCAGAGACACCACTTGGTACAAGGAATTAACAAACAACTCCAGCAAGTTGCAATTTGGATCCCTAAAGAATGTTACTATTAGATTAATGTCCGCAGAAGATCAAAGCACATTGTATAAAATCATCCAAGTGTTACGGGGGTGCGAGGGTTTTAAGCCAGGAACTTTAATTTTAGTATAGCTGTGGCATGTTGGAATTTCGGGGATGTGATAAGATGCTTGGCCTTTGTCCATCAGTTGATAAGCAATGAAGACAATAAAGCCACAGTGTTGTAAGGAATCTGAACAAGGGTGTTTGTGGTACTTCTCAGTAGCCAGTGCAGAAAGAAACACTGAGAAAAGAAAGACAATGTGGCAAGCTGTAAAAGTGTTGGCATATTTCCCAAATGAAAATAAAGTATGAATGTAGTTTATTTTCTCATTAAGGTGTGGTTTGCGGTGTCATTTGCCTGCACTGCGTTTTGTACCTTTGACCTCAAAGTCTTGCAAGACAGTGAATAAACGTTGTACTGTGTATTGTGAGATAATTTGGTCCTTATGTGCTAAATCTGAAAATGTAATGACCTAAGAGACTTTGAACTTGAACCGTGTCTTGCCCTTCACTGACTATTTGAACATCAGGTCACAGGCTGCATGCAGGTCACTTAGCAGCTACTCAGCTATGTCTGTTTTCTGTCTCTCCTCTCCTTTTCTGTGTGTCTCTCTCTCAGTAGCTGAGACTGAAATACACAGCATTTATGCTTCTCTTTTCTTTGCCATTTGCATCCAGCATGCCATCGCGTTTTGTTTGAAGGAGTCTGGGAATAAGCCTCCTGTGGTAAAGTATAGTTACACAATTAGCTACAGCATCTTTTTTGTAACATTTCTTTAGTTCTTAACATCTTAAGACTTTTTTTTGTTTTCTTTTTTTTTTTTTTGTTTACTTGAGCTCTACTGTATTATTCCTTAATGCTGCAACTAGTATCCTCAGGATACCATTGTGTGTTGGCTGCTTTAATTTAGAAGGGGATACAATGTATGAAGTCACAATTCTTATGTTACATTGTATACTGAGCACTCTGCAAGCAGTTGTGACATTTTATGGTTTCCTGATTTCTTGGTCACAGCTGGATAACAGCTGTCAGAATGAAGGCAAGGTTTTGATGGGCTCCCTTTCAAGGAATGAAAGAGCAGTGACTGTGTCCACAAACTTTTTTTTTTTTTTTTTAACATCTTTATGTGATTTGGGAGAAAAGCAGTAGGGTCATAATTTCCATTCTAAAATGAGCTGAAATGCTATCAACTGTTAGTGTCAAGTGATGAAGGCCTTGCTCCTCCCCCCAATGACATTTCTCTTGAAACCTCACATCTGCATTTATACTGCTTTTTGTGTTTTGATTAGTTTTCCAGCAGTTACTGTGCATGTCCTACAATATGAGCACTTTTGTTTACTCAGACTCGTGCACCAAGTAGCGCAGAATTAATTAGCAGGAAAGTTGCTTATGTCAGTGGCCTGATGCAGAAGTTGCTTAAAGTGAGCAAACAAATACAAAAATCCAAGTGAGATATGAGGTATAGAGTGAAAATGGAGAGATGTATGAAAGTTGAGAGCAAAAGGCAGTAACTTACTAAAGTCTCATTTTCTGTGTAATGCTTTATATAGACATCTTGTTTTCTATGCTGGCGGTGTATGAAATGAAATAGATAAATGAAAAGCAAATGTGACCAGAAGTGAATGGCTCAAAATAAACTTGTGCTTAAAATGGATATGCATATCCTCCAAGGTAAATGTTCCACAACTCAAAAACTGGCAGTATTATTGGGTTGGTATAAGTACTTTTCTGTTGGTTTTGCAGTAACTGTGGGTATTGTTGAGGTACTTTGTCTCATTTTGATGAGAGAAGGTTCTTCTGGTCTTTAAGGCTACAGTGTTAAATTGATGGCGAGTGTTACTCCTGGCTTAAATTTTAGCTGAAATGTGGCCACTCACAGCTCTGCTTTTGTTATGAGAGTACATGTTGAGTTACCTAATGGACAGACAGGTGATCTTTGTAACTGTACATTTACTTGTTAAGCAGTGTGACTGAACAATATGTTAAAACTTTTATAGATTTTCACAAGATCATGTTAAAACTGTGGATAAATAGTATAACACAGCAATCACAGTACTATGTAGTTTATAGTGGAATGTGGTTATTGATTCACAGTACCGTGTAATTTGTTGTGTGATGTAGTATGGTTATTAATGCACAGTTCTGTGCAGGTCAAAGTAAGACATGGCTATGGATGCCCAGTCCTGTGTAGGTCACAGTGGGGCACATTTATTGATGTACGGTAGTATGTAGGTCACAGTGGGGCTCGGTTATTGATGGATGGTACTATGTAGGTCACAGTGGGGCTCGGTTATTAATGCCCAGTACAGTGTAGATCACAGTGGGGCACGGTTATTGATGCTCACCCCTGTGTAGGTCACAGTGGGGCACGGTTATTGATGGATGGTACTATGTAGGTCACAGTGGGGCACGGTTATTGATGCTCACCCCTGTGTAGGTCACAGTGGGGCATGGTTATTGATGCACAGTAATATTTAAGTCACAATGGGATGGGTTTGTGGATATACAGTACTGTATAGGTCACAGTGTGACGTGCTTATGGATATACAGTACTGTCTAGGTCACAGTGGGATGTGGTTATGGATATACAGTACTGTCTAGGTCACAGTGGGACATGGTTATTGATATACAGTACTGTCTAGGTCACAGTGGGACGTGGTTATGGATATACAGTACTGTCTAGGTCACAGTGGGACATGGTTATGGTTATACAGTATTGTGCAAGTCAGAGTGGGACGTGGTTATTGATGCGCATTTTCTGAACTTGCAAATTAGGACAGAATTAGGAGAATGAATAAAGAGTAAAGTTGCAGAAAAATTTACAGTGCATTATGCATGATTACAGAAAAGAGGTCTTAATCCATTTTTATACTGCTACAGTGAGGGTATGGCATTCTTTACAGTGGGATCTGAGACACTTTAGCAAGCATTCAGAAAGAGAAATGACAAGTGTGATGTGTTGCCAATCAAGACATTAAGCTTAAATTATATAATTATATTTTACTGACATGGTTTTGAGTTCTGCATCCTATGCTTAGTGCCTTCCTGTGTTGATCATATTGTAATGCTGTTGTAAACTCTGTTAGCATGGACACAAAATGGGGTAATACCAACATTTTTTAATTTTACATCCTGTTGATGTGATTGCTCCCATTCATTCTCCTCAACCAGTGTGAAAGCCAGTTGTGCCTTGACTGTCATCTAGACAGTCATGAACAATTTGTCAGTTTTCGGCCCTTAGCCCTACTGCTGCATGCTGATCTCCTTTCCATCCAGTAGGTGTCAGCATTGCACTGGGCTGGACTACCTCCCTTTCACCAGGGTGTGTTGTCTGGTATTGACTGTTCACTCCCACCCTTCCTTGCTGTCTCCTTCAGTGCCCGAGTCTCTTACTAATCCCAGAGGTAGACTAGTTATACCAGAATTTTATAGCAGCAAAGGAGCAACTGGGAATATCAGGACTAAAGTAAAACACTCTGAAATCGCAACAGTTGTTGTTGTCAGGCACTATAGTATACAGTAAATAAGGCTACTATATGTCTTTTTTAAGGCTGGGTCCATTATTGACAGACTGTTTCTTAACTTTTATTACAGCTGTCTAAGTTATCTAATGAGTTAGAATTCCTTTCAGTACTAATGATTCTCATTAAAAATAAAGTAATAAGTTGCAGTAGATTTACTCCAGCTCCAGATGTGATTGGCTATCACTTGTATAGTCTGGTTACATGTTTTGCTGTATTCAGATCTGTTTGTGTGATTCCTGTGTTTCCTGCTATGCCATCTTGTGTTGGCCAGGACCTGCCTGCACGTAGTGGGAGTAAGTGAACTAGTTGGAACTGGTCTGGCATAGGGTGTTGAGCTGAGAGCTCAGGGACAAGGGTCGATTGGTCAATTCCAGTGTTTCTATTTTAGTTTTGTTTTAGTGATATTTAAGCCTAGCATTTGCATGGGTTTGTGCTTGTTTGCCCATTACGCACCACCACTGTGCTGTTTTAACCCTTTGTGAGGCATCTCATTTGCATTTTTTCCCTTACCAGCACTCCTGTGTGAGGCCCTCACCTGTAGCTACTGTACTGATTTTATCCAGCCCTACTTAACACCTATAGGTACTCTCCTCAGATAGTACTCACTCTACTATCTCTGACCTCTCTTCCACAGATTCTAATAACCATGGCTGGACAATTTCCTGTGGTTTCTCATGCTAGTCTGGTTGATATGGGCATCCTGAGACAGTGTAACAACTGCCTTATGTACGCAAACAATCCTCTACTACTACCACCTAGGAACACAGTACTTGAGATGCAATCACATTAAGAACCTAGAATCCTTGCTGTCTTGGTCACAAGCCAGTATATCTGGCACTGAGAAGGTTGTCTGCACAAACAGTAAGAACACCACACCTCTAACACCACCCACATCTGTACAACACATCCCTACATATGCAGGGATTCTCACCAAAAACATACCTAAACAAACGAGACATCCAATGCAAAAACACACCTGCACATCCTACAGCACCAAGCATCGCACATAGTACACACATCTGTGTCTCACAGCCTCTAAGGCCCAATCACAAACCCAACATACTAATCGTAGGAGACTCTGTCTTGAGACGCACAGATGTAGCCCTCACCAGGCTAGACAAGGAGAAAGTCACAGTAAGTTGCTTGTCAGGTGCTAGAATCTGCAATATCATGCATGCACTGAAGTCTCTTAACAGGTATTGTCCTGACTCTGTCATATAATCCATGTTGGTGTGAATGACTTGAGATGTACCTCTCTAGACTCTATATGAAGAGAGACATGAATGAGCTCCCTGAATATGTGTCCCAGACAGGTATGTCCCTAACCTTAAGCAACATCCTACCATCACCCAGAATGATACTTCAATGCAAACAGAAAATGGTTAACTTTAACAACTGGCTTAGATTCTGGTGTTATTCCAAGGGGATCTAGTACCTGACAGCCTGGGAGGACATGATTGACAGACCATGATGCTTTGCCAGAGATGGCCTTCATCTGTATCCCCTGGGCTTTAGACCTCTGGAAAAGGCCCTTGCCTCCCCCATAGTGCCTTTTTTAGGCAAAGTCATGAGCACAAAATTAACAGCTGGAAAAGTTCTTATAAACAAAATTTAAAGGTCATGCTGCTAAATGCTAGGAGTCTTGGCATGAAACTACACTCATTGCAAGCATTCCTTGCCCTCGAGGATGCTGACATTAGTGCAGTCACTGAAACCTGGTTCAAAGCTGCGGACAGCACCCCAGCCTTACCAGGTTACTCATCCTACCATACGTTTAGACCCCAAACAGAGGGCTACAAAGCCAAAGGAGGTGGAGTTTTTCAGTATTTATCAAAGACATACACACCTCCAGGCTTATCAAATGGTATGACGCACAGGAGACACTCCAAGTGCAAGTTAACTGTTGACAAAACACCTACTCGAATCATAGCTAGCTACAGACCCCCAACCATGACTCAGGGTGCCCACTCCACCTATGTGGACTTACTTAAATCTATCAAGATTCAACCTTCTACCCTGATCTTGGGTGACTTAACTACCCAACCAGAGCGTGGAAGACCTATTCTAGCCCAAACATGAATGCCAAGAGATTTCTCAACTTAGTCAGTGCCAGTGCATTGGATCAGCTGGTCAGCACTCCTACGAGAGGTGAAAATATTCTGAACCTGGTTGAATAGCCACTGTAGCACTCCTACAGTGTCATCCTCCTTGGTAAGATCCATCCATAAAGCAACCATTTTTGAAGTCACCCCCTCCCCTGACCCCCCCCCCCATCAGGGTCAAACGAAAAAACTTTTCCAAAGCTGACTACAGTCTCCTCAGAGCAGGTATGAGCAGATTCACAGCCACCATCCCTTCAGCTAGAACTAGCACTAATGTCTAAGCCTACACCAAAAAACTGTATGAGCACCTACATAGCTGTATGGACTCAGCAGTACCTGACTGGACCAAATCATCTTCCTCAAGGAAGAGTAACCGGCCTGGTGGACGGCAGCAATAAAAAAATTAATTAAGTGATATGTTAAAACTCATGAACCTTTTTTCCTGCACCCCCCTCACACTGCCTGATGAGTCCTATACCTGCACCATTTGTGCTGTGGGGATGGGAACCTGCCATTCCTGGGCAAGCAGGAGCCTTGCAAAACTAGGTTGAGTGGTAGGAAGCAGGACAACTTGTTGGTCGTCTGGGCAACCTACTTCCTCCTCCTTTTCATTCTCCCTTGACAGCTCCTCTGAACTCCACAATCACTGTCTCCCAAGGGGGAAGTGTGCCTTCTGACACCAAATCCCCCTTGACTACATGGTGTGAATGCGCTCTTAATGTCATGGGCTGGGCTGGCTCGTAAATGAACACCTTCTGCTCCCACTAAGTGTCTCCTGTGTGGCCACTCACTGCCATCCTGCCTGGCCAGCTCTTGCAATTTAGGTGAACGCTGATCCAACTTGGGCTACCTGTACTATAATAAAGGCTTTATCCCTCTACACCACAGAGCTGGCCAGCTCATGAAACGTTGTTGGCCATTATTGATATTTTTTATTTGGTTAACACTTGGCACAGTCTTTATCCACATCAGCTTGGTTTCAGTTTTTCCAACTTTTCTGAACAGTCTCATGAATTACCATGCGACTGGTATCGCAGTCAGAATGTGGGTAAAGAAGCTGCACCCTTGCATGTCCATCGACCAATGGTTTTGATCCTTGCGTTGGAACTGGAGGAAGTACATCCTTGCTGTTGGAAATTTAGTAGTATGCAGATGATCTGCAGCTTCTACAGATGTTTAAGGGGGATAGTTGGATAAGTTTAGACAGCACCATGCGTGGGGTAACCTGATCATCCTACATTGTAATCAGTCACATTTAAAGATTGTCTGTAGGCAAATGTAAAGAGTTTTGTCATGCGGAAAGAAATGCAAACTATGCCCAGTTGAAGTATCAGCCAAAGAACTGAGTAACAAAAGTGACCCATTAAACCCACTTGTGACATTTGTAGATAATGAAGTGAAGGCAACGTAAAAAAACAAAGCAGCAGCTAGCTGTTGAGGCAGTCAGGTGACAAGAATCATTTTGGAAAATGAGATGTTGGGCTACAGTTGCTAAATCTGTATGTTTGCTTATGCAGAGGTTACATAATGAGCTTGCAAATGGGGACATTTTTTAGTACATACGAGTTTGAGAATGTAGGAATATCTGAATTGACTTTGCATGTATATAAAGGCAGTGCCATTAAATTCAAGGCTTGTACTGTTTAGGGAATGTCCAAGAAGTTTAACTATGTTGCCATGATGGATCCTAGTTTATTCATGCTTTGAGTGGCTTATCCTTTGCCAAACTGAAGCATTTATTTGGACTGGCTGTACATAAAGACAGCGGGCCAGATTCAATAAAGCCTACACTAAGTATACACTATATGTATTCAAGAACATTCTTATGACTTTTTTTGTGTGTGTTTTCTAGTGACTCAGAAAGATTATACTGAGTGTACATGTAGTCTACACTTTGTGGTAACCTTTATGAATCCCTGTCAATATTTAAAGCTGCAAGAATATCAGTAGGAAAACTAAACTTAGAAGGAAGAAGGTGTGGGTTATGTCTGTGTTATCTGTTCACTTAAAACGGTGTACACTTAGTATAGGTGTTATTGAACCCTGAGCATATTGACTGTGGTTACAGAAGATGAGTAGATTAGTCTGTATGTACTAAAAAGAAATGGAACTATGACTTTTCCTGGAAGAACCACCACACTGAACCAAAATGAGAGATTTTCCTGAGAAAGATGTGGCCAGAACTGAGTTTGGGTATTATTGAATTGATTTTTTTTCCATATTTACAGTTTTATTGTAATGCTGAGTGGCTCTCCTGGACAGAGGCACAGGGAACTAAGCTAATGGAGCGGCGAAAGCCGACACATTCTGGCTAGGCTTATAAATGCCTTTTGGCAGATAGCCTAGTTACCTACCTATGTTTTTATAGTTTTTTTGGTTATGTGATGGGTTAGTTTTTATGATTTGTAGAAAAATGTTTAAAGGGCTACTGTAGGCAAGGTTTTCAGCTAATGCCGAATGTTTGAGACACCAGTATGATGCCCCTTGAATGCTTTTTTTTTTTCCTCTTAGAGATATTTCAATAGTCTGTAATCTTTGGCTTGGACTGCTACTTAATGTAGGAGTTGCACCTGCAAGGAGTAAAACTTCTGGAAACTGTAAGCATGAGAACTACAGCATCCATCAGTCACGTGATAGGAAGATGGTACAAGCAGCACAAATGCAGAGGTCAGTAAAAGCCATTGTGCAGAAGGGTCTTCATGAGACTGTGCTGTATTAGAGAAGGGCTGTGTCAGTGAAGGAGGCAGCATGTGGGAGGAGACTGACATGAGTAAGAGATTTGCTGTAAAATAATGAGTGCTAAGCAGGCGGTTATGAGAAGCAAGGTGCTCGGGTGCACGTGTTTGTGTCGACAGCAGTTCTTTGACAGTTGATTTGCTGGCACTGTGTTCAGTCTTGCTTAAATTGCTAACCATACAGACTGGACTTGCTTTAGAAGTTTCCAGGAGTTAGTAAAATATATAGGTAACCGTAGTACACCAACATATGTAAGAAACTTACATTGTACAGTATTTTGATACGGGTGCCCTTGTTATTGTAGTTGATTTTTCTGTTTCTTTTTACTAAACTAGCATGTTTTGTTTACAGTGAGCTCAGCATTAATTCTGGAGAATGGCATTTGCTCGCACAGTGCTTCATGCTAATGAAAGTATACATAGTGTTTTAATTACCTAAATGCTTTCGGTACACCAGAACAGTGCAGCATCCCCTACCTATTGTGCAATAATGTCTGCTTTGACAGTGCTGTACTAGTTAAGCTGAATTAACTAGAGTGCTCAGTAAGAAAATAGGTTTGGCCTTTTATAAATACATTGTTGATGGTATGGAGCATCTTAGCTTTTGTGGCTGCATGCAGTTTGATTAAAATAAACAATTTTTGGAGCTTGTTCAGGTAACATGAGATTAAAGTTAGTGAAGAACAGAGACTTCAACATTTGACAGCTCAGTAATCCTGAAGAATAGGTGTTTCCGGCGTAAAAACAAACGACTACTTATAGTTCAAAAGTAACACCCGACCAACGGATACCATGGACTCCATGTAAAATAAAAACGTTTTTAATAACACACTTTTATAAACACTGAATAAAGTGCTTTCATCTGTTAAACCGGACTTCTTCAGAATTAAGTAACGCTTCATACACCCTCCTTTAATACTTTCACAAAACAAGTAAACCCACATAATTAGACATTAATAGCCATTCAGATCTCAGTAACCCTGGTCACATCATGACCACATGTTACATGAATTAGTGCGTAGAGGAATGGCTGCAGAACTTTCTTAGTCAGGATATCTTTGCAGATGTGGAGAATTTTATAACTAGCTTCCTCTTCTGTGAGCAACTTGGCAAAGTAAACAGTTCATCAGAAACTACACATAAGAAAATCAAAAATACTTGAGCAGCGAAACCTGCCATAAATGTTGATGTTGCTGTATTTAAGATGGAGGGGTAGCTCTTACTGTCTCAGGGAACTGTAGAATGCATTTTTTTATTAAGGGATATTTATAGCTGCGGTGGTGGTGCTGCAGTAGCATTGTCGCCTCACAGTAAGACGCTGTCCTGTTAGATTCTCAGCTAGAGCGTCTTCTGTGTGGAGACATGCGTGAATGGGCGTACCTTCGTTGAAGGTTGTGCGTCAGGGCTGGCAACCCGGCTCGTAAAAATCTACTGCCAATCATTAGCGGACCGGAGTTCCGCTGTGGCGACCCCTAACCGGGAAAAGCCGAAAGACACAAACATTAAGGGATATTTATGTTTGCACTTGGTTATTAAATGGAATTACATATGGAAAATAGGGCATTATGTAGGATACAGGTGCAGTGACTTTTGTATATTGCACGTGTGTTTATAAGTGAAAGAGACTGAATATAAGTTGGTAATTGTTTAAGAAAATATGAGAGTTTAAGGCTGAGCAGAAAGCCTTGTCAACAGTCTGAGCTGATGGGGAGAACATGGATTCCGCTGGCTAAAAACTATGGGTCTTCTATTAGAAGAGATATGTTTATACACAAGATTGACTTACTTGGTTTGCTAGGTAATGCCAAAATACTTCTGACTCCCTTATTGTCCTTTTTAGTTTCATTTAAAAATTGTGAAGAACTTTGTTTTTACACCTAGTATTTTAGGGCTGCTTGTGCTCTCAATTACTTGAAGGATGCTCTTTGATGCAACATTGTGTGCCCAGGTAATATGTTGATCATTACTATGCTGTAATTAATGGAGCTATACTGTGTGATGACAGCTGCCCAGGTAGCATGTGTGAGTGCTCTCCACTGTAGTTAATGGGGTTTACTGTGTAATGACAAAGTTATGGATACAGAGTAATGTAATAGTAGCTGCCCAGGTTAATATGTGCATGCTCCAAAAAGGGGGCTTAGTTTTGTGTCAGTAAAGATTTATAAAAGTCATTAACAAGGTAATATCTGTTATTTTTTTCATTCTCTTATTGCCTGCTTAATCCAATGGACCAAAAGCCTATCTCAACATTCAGTGGACACAAAGCTTAGTCACAGGATGCATACACACACATTTACTGTCGCACAGAAAACATAACCAGTGAGGAAATTAGAGAGCATCAGTTCAGCTATTATGACGCATCTTTAAATGTGGGAGGAAACCTGCGCACCTGGCAAAAACCCATAAGACACAAGGAGGAAGTGCGGACTCTGTGTGGCAAGTCTTTCTAATCACTAACTAAAGAATCAAGTGCAATGATACGGCAATGCTATATGCTTGAGTTAACATAATCATGTTGCTTTTTGCTCTTCATAGGTGTAAGTGTACAGTAATAAATGGCACAGAATTAAGCACCATTAATTATGATGGGACTTCTGATACTGTCTTATGTGAGAGTGTCCTGTCTGCAAGAAGCTGAAAAAATGTATAGCCTCAATATGATAGGGCTAAATTATGAGCACACTTTAGGTTTTTTAATTGTATTTAAGCAAGTGGAGGAAGTAGGCTTACAAGTAGTCATAAGTGTCACTTAGCAAGAAGTGAATGTTTTCATTGAATCTGGTGGCATCGCTTTTTACATTACAATTGACAAACACATCTGGGAGATCATTTGTTGGCTTGTTTGGGTTAGATGACCTGCTGTCATGATTAACTCTTCAACATACATGATAAAGGATAACTGTACAAAGTTTTAGCAAGACTTGCATTTGCAAAAATGAGGCATGAGGTGCTGCTTAAACCAGATTGATAGGGAGTGAAAATGAGATGAATGAAGGTAAGAGATGCTGGCTGCAGGCTTTGTGACTTGGGTAGTTAAAGCATTCAATATATCCTGCAGAATAAACATCATAGTTACTTGCTGCATTCTCTTTTTCTGGCTTTTTTTTCTCCTCCATTCCTGTTGACCATCAACCCATGACTGTAGACTTAACACCCATTTGAGCACACCTTGGTATAAAGTCTAAGTAGCCATTACAGTGTTTTAAGTTCTACCATTCCCTTTACTTAACTCCAAGGTGCCAAGGGTTGGGCATGCACTGAGGTAGAAAGGCCTTGTAACCAGCTTCTGTGAATTATCTCTCCACCCTTTTAGGGGGATGCCTTCATGTATCTCCAGTTTTCACACTCCACTGGGGATTGTAGCAGTAGAGTGTTCATCCCAGGGCATCCTTAACCCCCCCCCCCAAATTCCCAGGTCATCCTTAACCCCCCCCCCAAAGTCCCAAACAAGCTCCACATCATCATTCCTCGCCTCTCTGTGTGGCTGCTGTAGCAGTTAATTTCCAGTAGCCATGATCAGTGGAGCAGCTAAGCAGAACTGCTAACCTGCAGTAATGTTTCTTTGACAGCGATTAAGGAACCCAGGCAGAAAGAACCGAGTTACTGCTACAAAAAGCACAGCAGCAGCTGCAAGAAAAAAGTCATCTAAGGAAAACCTAAGATGAGGGAAGGTTGACAAGCAGTAGTTTATTATCTGCACTGTTAATTTTTACTTTTTTATTGTCTGTGAATTAAGAAAGTGTAGCAGATGGGGATGGGCAGTGTTTCAGAAGTTTAATCTTGTACATGCTCATTTAATAAAATCTTGTATATGTTTTGAAGAAAAAAGTTGACTTGCAGCGGTGTTCAACAGATGTTCTCGTCGCATACTGGTTTATTTCCACTGTGAAACACTGAATAAACCTTTTATTTTATTATTATTTTTTTTGTTTGTTTCTTGAAGCTACTCACCTTCCTGCCCTCCGTTCGTCTACTAGTCCCTCTCTACCCTGCATACCTTTGCTGGTGTATCTGCATAGTAACATTTTGTTAACCCCTGCCCCTGAAATGGCTAGTTTACATCAAAAACTTGGCAAAGACTTGGAGGCAGTATGTTGGCCTTCAGAAATGTAGAACTGCCAGACATACACAACCAAATTAATGAAACAAAAATCAAAAGATTTAAACTCATATTAGTGATACTCAGGAATTGTTAGAAAGTTTAAAAGGGCTTATTTGGCAGGATGATGATTATTGGATTACGGTGGTTGCTAATTCATTATATAATAATATTTAACATAAATGGGGGCTTGAGGTGGTGGAAAATGTGATGGGGGAGGGACCCTGTACTTCCTTTTTGATTTGTCTTCTGGAATTGTGTTTGACTCGTAACTAATTTTTATTTCAGAATAAGTATTTTTTTATACAGGTGAAAGGGTACAGCTATGGGGAGCATATTTGCCCCCACATGTACTATCATATATGTGGATGATTTTGAAAGGAAGTTTGTGTACCCTACCAAGTTTTTTTTCTGAGCATGTAGTTTTGTTTGAGGTACATAGATTATTTGATTTTTATTTGTAGGGGTGATGTGCATGAATTTTTAGAATTTTTTGAGGTTCTAAATGGTAATCCGCATGGACTCAGATTTATTTATGATCTGAATAGCAGAAGTGTTATTGTGTTACTCTTTATGTGGAAGACTGTTAAATTTAAACTGTTTAGAAATGAAACTGCGGTTAATAATTTTTTTTATGCAACAAGGATGCACCCCCCCCCCCCCCCCCGCATTTGTTAGACTCCTTGCCTTATTCAGGAGAATTGTTAATAGTATGTCTGATGTAGTGTTGAGAGAAAGGGAATTATGTGGGTCAGAAAATAGACTCAACGATAGAGGCTATGCTGTAGGACAAATTAATAGAGCTAAAAATGTTTGAGGGTGGTAAGATAAGTTTTACAATGTAGAATGAAAAAAAATAGTCTAATGATTTAAATTTGGGTAGAAGTAAGGATAGATTATTTTATGTTTCAGTATATTCTCCTTTCTCTCAAATTTTGGAGCCTTATTATAAGGGATGTGTGACATGTAGTGAGTAATGATGAGGTAATAGGAATTTTTTTTTCCAAAACATTCTCTTGTAGAAGAAATAATAATTTAAAAGATATTTTGAATTATGTGTACTGATCTCAGAATTTGATCGGATGTAGAGGTATGCTTTCATGCAGCATTGTAATGTTTTTTTCTAAAGATAAAAACCTTACAGGAACTAAAATTAATGGGAGAAAATTTATTGCTAATGATTCGTTTAATTGTGAGTGTAGGGAGGTTATTTATATTATGTGATGGTAGGTTTCCAGCTTGTTGATGATATATCACATTGTATGTATGTTGGTCAAACTAAACATAAAGTTAAACTTTGTATACTGGAAAATTTGGGTGATATAAGAAACCAGAATTTGAAAAGTCTGGTGGCAGAACACTTTAGTAAAGTTCATGGGAGGGATCAGATGCAGGTTTCTTTTTCTGTGTGTTGGCACACCCTTTTCTTCCTAGAGGAGTGGTTATATAAATAAATTAAATGAATTAGCAATGAAAATATTAAAGTAAAACTGTCCTCAAGGGGGTTGAGTCAGGAAGTAAATATGAGTTTTAAATGCATTTGTTTAAATAGGTAAATTAATTGAAAAGTTGGCATTTTATATTTTTATATATATTTACTAGTATTTTTTTGTTTAATTGATGTATTGGTTGGTTGGTAAATTTGAATAAATTGGTTTCTACCGGTACAAAACTTGTGAGCTTAGTTGTGATGTTGTATCCTGTGAAGGTGAATGGCCAAGGTACCAGATTGGTAATAAAAGGTGGTCACTTGCTGAGCAGTTTGGATTCTGTTTTGTTTTGTTTTATACATAACCAAGTTCCAGATGGTTCTATTGGACCACCTGGGAGTAAAAATAGAGGCGGTATCTGATTGACCTGAATGGAAAACTAAGTTCACACAGATGGCTGATCTCGTGGCTAAGCACTCTGTAAAGTGTGGTTCTGATTTTATGGATGCAGTATCCAAGGTAGCAGCTACTGGCTCTGTTATCAGAAAAACCTACTTGACTGAGGCTTTAACCTTTGCTAGCTGGCTAGAGGATGTCAAAACATCACTTCTAATTGCCCTCCTAACAAAGATCTGATCTTTGAGACTCTGACTTCTGATGTCTTAAAAAAATGAAAGAAAGTGGTAAAGTTCTACAAAGGTCACACACAAAGGTGATTCTTCATCCACCTATGCCATACCGTGACAGAAACTGACATATCATGTATGGGCTCTTTTATTGTAAGGAGGGCAAGGGCAGGCGAGGTAAGGGTAAAAAAGTCCCGTTTAAAAATAACTGGTAGGGTGCAACAGGATGAATTCTGGGAGCCTCGGAGCCCAAATTCCAACAGAGAGTGGTCATAACTATATTGTTACCTGCTACACACTCCACCCACCCACAACCTTCATCCCCGCCCAGTCCGTACCATGCCCTCAACAAAAGTGGCAGGCAGACTGTCTCCATGCCTCCCATATGGGTGTGTTAACCAGGGACCTGTGCATTCTGCAGATCATTGGAGCGGGATACATGTTGCGGTGGCAAGGGCCTTCTCATCCATCAAGGATACCTCAGGAAGACCACAAAGAGATTAGCAAACCCAACATTATGAATCTCCTTCACCAGGAAGTCATAGAGACAGTTTCCCAAGTAGAGTAAGGAGGAGGATTATATTCAAGTCTCTTTCTAGTTAAACACCTTTGTGAAAGTAACCAAAGCTAAGATATTGACCTTGCTATCCCTCCTTTACCCCAATGTTCTGATGATGTCTCTTGATCTCCGACACTTCTCTCCACATTGCATCTACAGGGATCACAGATTTTATATAAGTTTCTGTGCAGGGGGCTTGCACTCTGTTTACACTTTTGCCCTTTATCTAGTGCGTCCAGGATATACACACAATGCCTTCTGCAGCAATTGCCTTTTGCTGAATAAACGGCATCCATATCTTCCCATATTTGCTTCATCCAGACACCCTCTTAGGGGGAAGGTAAAAAGGGCCTTGTCATTCTTCATAGATCTTAATCACAGTCCTGGGGTCACCCTGAACTTCTAAAAATCCTTCCTGAATCCAGCACAGTGGATAACCTTTCTTGAATCACTCAGATTCAAGTCTGCTGAGATCTTTGCTTCCTCCATGCAGTAAGGATGAAATAGATTACAACGGGAGAGTGTTACAGGGCTGTAGGATACATATGGCCTCCACCTTCCACTAGATTTCCCAGGCTAGGTACGTATGAGATAGCTACAATGGTACCTAAGCTCTGTGTGGGTCCAAGACTCCCATTCTCTGGAAATGTCAAATCCTGTCCTTCATGCATAGCGTTATTTGGCGTCCCAGCAGAGCAGACTCGATATGGTGATGCCCTTCAGTTAGAAGTAACAAATCAGACAGTCACAGCAAATGTCTCTGAAATGGTTTTGCACCTTGAAGTACAGGAAGAGCGGAGTACTTTTTGAAGGAAAAAGCATATCAACACCAAGGAAGTGTACAGGAACTCTGTGCCTTCAGTCATGTCTGGACAGCAGATAGCCTACAGGTGGTAAAAGACTGCACCACAATGATGCGGTACATCAACAGGCAGGGAGCATATTCTATTCCCCTTTCCCAAGAATTGTGTGATCTCACACACCTGTTGAGCATCTGCATAGTCGACCAAAAGTGATTAAACAAATGTCTACCAAGGTCAATTTAGATGAAAGCAGGCCACTATAATCTATGTAATATATAATATCCCTGTCAAAAGGATGAAACTCACAGGAGCAAATGTCAAGACTGAATGGGGAACATTGAAAACCCGGAAGGTCGAAAACAAAAAATGCACTGTTTGCATTTTTGCAGGGGGGCAAGTCCAACTGTGCGCCCCTCCCCCCATCCTCTGACAGATATATATACAAACTCTGAGATTGCAATACTGTGGGGAAAGGAGCGAAACCCCAGTTCCCACTGTACAGTGATCCTGCACAATCAAGGTCTTTGTTGTTTCACTTTCTGGGTTTTCTGTGTTCCCAGTTTGTTTATATAGATGCACATAATAACCAAACAAATAAATACAAGTATGTGCATACATGCATTTTTGCTACGAGACTAGACACCTTTAGTGAATATTTTGCTATAGTAGTTAGGTGGTCTTTTTAGCAGATACATAAACCTTGTGTATAACTCCAGATTCCTCATGAATGGTACTGACTGAAATTGCTGCATGGTGGTAAGCCCCCCCCCTCCAGTTAATTGTTGTGAAAAAATATGCCATTATACAAATGAAGTCATCAAGCCTATTGGCTCAAGAGTAAAAATTCTATCTGCAGCATTAGTAACATGAGTTACGTGATTTTATTTTATTTTTTTTTCACTACAAGAGGTTGAGCTGTGTTAGGTACACTGGGTCAAGCAATGTTAGCCGGAGAACTGATAGACATAAACGGTTGTGGGGAGAATGAGTGCAGTGTCTTCTAGCACTGGCAGTTAGGAGGGGATATAAAGGGAATAAGGAATAAAGTTAGCAATATCTTTGCTGCTGAACAAAAAATTCAGGTGTCCAAGGAATAAGAGCCAAAGGTCAGTATTGGCTGATGCCAGGTAGCTACTAAGAGAAACTCGAAACAGCTGCAGAGAGAAGCTACGTTCACTGAAGGGTAGTTTGTTGCATTCCCGCCTCTTAAGTACGTACCGTCTCAAACTACACATGATCCCATCCTTTAGTCTGTGTAATTGGTAGAGCCTTGGATTACAAAACCATTTTATAGCGACTAAAATTAAATTTAAGTGCTTTAAGACCTCTTTTTTTCGGCCTTAACTGCTTTAAGGTCTCTTTCAGACTGGTAAATGATCAACCATTGTGGGGTATTTTATATGCTAAAATTTTTAAATGCATTTTCTTCACAAGTCTGTTGGGCAATAATAGAAGCATATTAAAACTGAAAGGCGATTGTAGAATTACACATTTTCTAGACTACTGTACATTGTATTACAGCATACAAGGTGTGGGCAGAACCTGCTCTAACAAGCACTTTTTTCATATCCTGTTGCTTAAACAAGACATACCTAGTAGTCTTAGGTTGCACTTAGTAGTATGTGGAAAGCTTTGCTTGTTCTGGGAGACTGTCATACCTCTGACATACTCTGAGAAATGGAAGTAGCAGTATTTCTGGTTAGTAATGGATGACTGCATGCCAAGTGCAACTTTTCCTAATCTCAGATTGTGTAATCCTTCTCACATAATGATCCCCGCATCTAAATTTGTACAGCTAAAACTGAATTAGCTGTTTCTCCCTTTAGGTAACATTTCTTTCCTGTTTTTCTCCTCTTCCTCTGTGAATATGCCTAGTTTCTGTTTGCCCACTAACCTACAGGCATTTTGGTTCAGGAAGATTGTACACAGCAAGATGATTGTAGCCCTGCCTGCCTTTCGTCTACTAGGGCCATAAACAAATATTTGTTGAATCAAATAGGGTAGTTTAATGCTGCATTATAGAGATGAACCACTTCTTAGTGTTATCTGTGAATTACAGAATGAATATCTTGAAATGTAACACGTATGGCTGTGAGGAAAGAGTTCCTATAGCTAACATCTTTATTTACCCCTTCCTGATTCATCAGCTGCTCAGTAATGTTCCAGTTCTCCAAACTTAGCGACCCCTGATATTTACCTCCTGGGATGAGATTGCCATGGAAATTATCTTTACAAAAACACTGATTTGGCTGTTTCTTTAGACTGCAAATTACAGAAGAAAAGGCATGAAAGTTCACTTAGAAAATAGGGAAGAATACATAACAGTCCCAGAAAAAAATTGTAGTGATACATTTTCCAGAGTTTGCCAAAGTAATTGCTAATTTGCAGTACACCCACTAAAGGTGAACAGACAGAACTGCTTAAAATTTGCAGCAAAGTTTTATCTTGAGATGACACAATATATTGGGAACTAAAGAGGGCTTTGTGATTCAAAATTACTTTGATGTGATGGCCTTGTTTGGGGAGTACATAAATCCAAACCTGTTTTGAATATTTAAAAACTTAAACTGTATAAATTACAAACATGTAGAGATGTGTGTGTACACACGTGTATGTATAATGTGTGTGTGTGTGTGTGTGTGTGTGTATGATATATATATATATATATATATATATATATATATATATATATATATATATATTTATTTTATTTTATTTTATTTTACATTTGTTAACCGGGGGTGTCTGACTGAGCCGAAAAGGCCCTTTTTCAGCAGAGGCCCGGGGAGAAAAGCTCCACAAAGAAAAATTACAGACACATTTAGTTATTTAGACATGATCAGTATACACACAAATTACAAGAGACATGTTTTTACAGTGGTATGCGGCACAAACAGTTACAGTGGAGAGAACAATCAAAAATATTAATTTTAAAAATAAAGGTAAGTAATAGATTTGTGGTGTACGGCTGAACTTTGGAACGTAGGTAAAATACATACATAGTACACAGGTACAGTACATACATTGTAGATTAGCCAGTGTTTGTGAGTAAGACTGAAAAACTATTATCAATTGCTCTAGATTTAGTATGTATATGTTATCCGCTTTCACTAGCCTGGGGAGCAATCATGGCACTGCCAACTTTGCTTGAGACGTTGCCTGATGAGGTCTTTGAAGGAGGCTTTGGATGATGCGTTTTGAATGCTAGTAGGGACAGAGTTCCATTTTTTAGCTACTGAACTCCTATATAGTGCATCTCCAAAGCTACTGTAGCTGTTGGTGACTTCTAGTAGTAGTTTGCTTGATGATCTAAGAGGCCTTTTGGCTGAGTGATGTTGTACTAGGTTTTTGAGGGCAGGACACTTATTGGGGAGGTAATAGAATGGCAGAGGCAGAGCTGATTGTAGGTTAGGAAGTTGGGCAGTTCAAGCCAGTGGAGCTGTCTCAAAGCAGTACAGTGATGAGTTCTATATGAGCAATTTGCAGCAAAGCGGGCAATTCTGTTATAGCAAGCTTCCATTTTGCTTAGTTCAGTTTTGTTGAGATTAGTCAGAATGGGTGACGCATAGAGTAGGGTGGATAGAAGTTGGGAGCGAGCAATGGCTGATCTTGTGTTGTTGGTAAGAAATGGTTTGATACGGTAGAGTGACCCCAATTTGGCATGTACTTTTTTAATAGTTAAGTTCAGATGACTATCAGATTTTAGGTGGGAGTCGATGGTTATTCCCAATAGCTTAGCCTGTGCCACTGGAGCAATTGGAGTAGCATTTGTGGAGTAGATAGTGAATTGACTGTTAGTGTTTTTGTTAGAACTGGTTATAATCATAAGCTGAGTTTTATTTGGATTTAGGATAAGTTGGGCTTTGGTAAGGTAGTTTTCAACATCAAAGAATGCTAGTTGAGTTGTTTGCAGGAGGCTGGGAATGTTTTGTGCAGCACAGATTAAGGTAGTGTCATCTGCATACTGAATTATAGATGCATGCTGTGTGGAGGTCATTTGTGAAGACTGTGAATAGTAGTGGTCCTAAGTTAGAACCCTGTGGGACTCCTATAGTTATGGGCAGCTGAGGAGAGAGAGAATTTTCCCATTTCACAGCTTGGTACCTGTCAGTTAAGTAGCTTTGGAACCAGGTAAGAGTGGAATTAGATAGATGATATTGGTTTAGTTTGTTTAGCAGGATTTGGTGTGAGACTGTGTCAAATGCTTTGGACATATCCAAAAAAAGAGTTGACACTTGCAGGCCTTCATTTTTGAGACGGTTTACTGTGTCTGTGAAGCATAGGAGAGCTGTAGTGGTACTATGGGCAGGTCTGAAACCATGCTGAGTAGGTGACAGGATGTTGCAGTCTAGGAGATAGTTTAGCATCTGGGTATGGATGCATTTTTCTAGGATTTTGGCGAGGGGGGAGAGTAAAACAATGGGTCTGTAGTTATTAAGTTCAGTGGAGGTCCCGCCTTTATGTATGGGTGTAACATAGGATATTTTCCAGAGTTTGGGCACATAGTATTCAACAATTGATCTGTTTATGAGAGTGGAGACTGGGATAGCAATAGCATCTGCTGTGAGTTTCAAGAAATAGCTGGGAAGTAGGTCGGCTGCTGTTGATGAGGTTTTTAGTTTGGAGAGCATGCTTTTGATTGAAGTGGTGGAAACTGTTTTGAGGGTAAAGCTTGTATTAGTGTTATTTGTGTTGGGGGGATAGTGAGGAAGGAACTGTCCTGTGATACTAAGGATAGAATTGAGTTCACAAAGTGGGAGATGAATTGTGTTTGATGGGAACTTTAGTGTCAGGGTGGTTGGTTTGGGGGTAGCCTTTTGGGTGGATTTTAGTAGCTGGTTTACATTTTTCCAAAATTTTTGCGGGTTGTGTTGGTATTTAGTTTGTAATGTTGTGTAGTAGGATTTTTTGTCCAGCCTAATGCATTTTTTTGCACGGTTGCGCAGTTCTTGGTACTTAGTTAGGCTTTGTGTTTCTTTGTTTTTTGATAGTAACGCCAGGCAGTGTCTCTGGACTTGAGGATTTGTTTGGTTTCTTTACTGAGCCAGGGGTTTGTAGAGGTTCTAACCTTGATTTTGCGCAATGGAGCGACAGTGTCTAGGTGTTGTTGAAATATGCTACAGCCTGGTCAAGTGGGAGGGTTTTTAGGGGGGTCCAGTCACAGTTACACAGTAAAGTGTTGAGGACCTCAGGAGAGAGAATTTTTTTGTGTTTCTAGTGAATATATAGTTAGTGGTTTTGCATATGCTTGTTCTACTACGTATAAAGTATATTATGTTGTGGTCACTTAAGGTGTCTGGGAGACTGCCTGTGTGAGGGTACAATGTGGGGTTGCTAGTTAGGACCCAGGCAAGGATGGATTCCCTTTTAGATTTTTTATCACACCTAGTTGGAATTTGGACTAGCTGCTGGTAGCCATGGAGATTTATTAGATTACTTGGTGGTTCTGATATACAGGTGAACCAATCTAGGTTGAAGTCCCCCAGAATAAGGGTTCCTTGTGAGTATGTGGAAGAACACCAGGATAAGAAGTCTTCAAGGCTAGCAGGTGTATTACCAGGTGGAATATAGATCACAATTGTGGTGATGTCCTTTTTAGGGTGAAGTTGAAGTTGTGAGATAAGTATGTCCTAATTATTGGGGGAGGGGTAGGGGTTTTGTAATTGATGGACAGTTAAGTTGGACTTGTAGAGTAAGGCAGTTCCACCCCCTTTACGAAGTGGTCTGTCTTGTCTAATGATATTGTAGCCGGTAGGGAGAACTTGTGAGTTAGCTATGTTTTTATTTAGCCAGGTTTCTGTTAAAGCAACTGTGTCTGGGGAGTAGTGTGCTATTGTGGCCTGGAGTTCAGGTATTTTATTTTTGATACTTCTAATATTAATATTTAGCATTAAAAGATGGTTGGTTTTGCTGCTGTTGTTGATTTGCCCAGGGATGAAGAAAGTGGGGGTGTTATGTTCTGACATTTGTGTTGGAGCAGTTTGTGTTGGACAGGATGGATTTGGGCCTGGGTTGGGGTGGATATCCCCACTTATGGTGAGACTGGAGTTAAAATGGTTATACAGATGTTGGAGTTTGGTGAGGAGTGTGAGAAAGTATTGTGTTTTTTTGGAGTAGGAATGAGAGCATATGTGTTTAGTTCTGAATTGGTCCGTTATGTAGTTCTTGAATAAGTGTGGGCAGATATTATTATAATGTGTGGTGTCTGTGTATGAGAGTGCATAATTCAGTGTTATGCTACTAAGTTTAGGGATATTGCTAGAGTGATAACTTGTGGTGTTGTAAAGAATTATGAGAAGACAGACTAGATTTAGTTGTGCGATAGTCATTGTTATAAAGTTTATGTTGTTTCTAGGTGGAGGGTCTGAATAGGAATTATAGGGTTGCACTATATGTGGATGGGGAAGTAGTGTGGGTGATGCAAAAAATGCCTAGTGGGAATGAGAGTGATTGGGAGTATTTTGTATGGAGCAAGTTGGTGTGGTTTAATGTGATATGACTTGAGGAGCTGTGATTGGTGGAGGTGATGTGAGGGTGAGCTGTGGGTGTGGCTATGATTACTATAAATGTAGAGGTAGTGGGGGCAGGAGGGAATAGGGGGCAGGGCAGGGGAGCGGAGAGAGCCAGGCGTTAGCGAGGACGAACGGAGCGGGGCAGAGCCAGAGCCAACCAAGGCAAAAGAAAAAAGTAAGTATTACTTTACAAATCTGAACACTTTTAAAACAAATGCCTGAGGTCTAATGGCTTACCGGCTAGCAGAATGTAATTGCTGAAGAGCACTTGTGTCCTGGTGGGAGACTAGAAATTTAAAGATGGCTCCATGCTCAGCAGGATTCTAAGATAGACTTTGTATTGGGGGAGGGAGATAGCACAAGGGGTGTAAACCAGGTGGAATGCAAAGAAACCAGAGAGGCAATCAGTGGAAATCAGTGAAGGCCTCAGAGAGGGTAAGTAATAATTCAAACTACCTGTAAAGTGAAGGAGAGAAGAGACAGCAAAGTTTATTAAGGTTGGGAGTGTGTCTTTACATTGACTTGCTGATTAGTAACCAGTTTGTGCAAAGATTAGAGTAGGGAGATACATTAGCAATGAAGGGGAATTTATAGAGATGCAAATAAACAGATGGGCCTCCAAGTGAAACAAACTAAGGCAGAAAGAACTGAGAGGGCTGCTTGATAGTTAATTTACTTTAGTCACAGGGATGTGAATTAAATCTATACTGTCTATTGGACAGTTAGGATTACTGTACTATCGGGGGGGGTGGGACACACACAAGGCTACAACAGTCAGTTTTATTAGCAAGCTGAGAACTACTAAGAAATACTGCTAATGTAATAGCTTCACTCTCATAAAACGTACAAGTAGGATGCCTGGGTGGACTGACCTTGCTCTTGAGGTTCAAAATGTATATCCTTATTTAGTTTGCAAAACTGATTCCTTCTTACACTGTATAGATGGAGTGGTAGCCGCAGACTGCAGATTTGCTTGAGTGTGCTCCTGCTCTTGAGGCTCAAAATGTATATCCTTGTTTAGTTTTCAATACGGATTCCTTCTTACACTGTATAGATGGAGTGGTAGCCGCAGACTGCAGATTTGCTTGAGTGTGCTCGGCTAGCAGAATGTAATTGCTGAAGAGCACTTGTGTCCTGGTGGGAGACTAGAAATTATTATATATGCATTATTATTATATGCATATATATAAAATGTGTGTGTGTGTGTGTGTGTGTGTGTGTGTGTGTGTGTGTGTGTGTGTGTGTGTGTGTGTATACACAGAGACACAAATATACATGTCTAAATGTATTATACTTGTATTGTGCATAAAACACACTGGAGACAGATGTCTCAAGCTCAGTGCAAATTACTTACAATTTAAGTAAAACCAAAACTTTCTTCGGGAGAAAAAAAAGCACTGATGTCTTGCATGTTTTATGTAAATTCCACATCTGGCAAACACTCCAGATTTTACAAAATCAGTTTCTACTGTAACAGTTCTTCCTCCTGTACTGAGAAGCAAGTCTCTTCCAAGAACATTCTTTGCATTAAGAAGCAATCCTGTCTGACCTATTGGGCTATATCCTGTCTTTTATTTTCCTTCCAGCAACATTTCTCAGTTAATGACTGATGCTGTTTGCTTGACTTTCCCGTAGTGCCTGATGTATATGCTCTACTTCAAATAGCAGATTACATAAGAAAGCAGTATTTTCACACAAAACTGTATGTTTGTCAGAGAAATAAAGAATAAAAAATATTGTTCCTTTTTAACATTTGCTTTGTGTGTGTACATATATGTAACTGTATCGCTGCATATAACTTAATAGATAATAGAATAATGGTTAAGGTCTTCATCTACCATGCACAAGGTGCAACGTTTGATCCTGACCTCCAGCCAATGCATATATATGGAGATTGCGTGCTCTCGGCATGTTAATGTGGGGTTACTCCAACCCCCACCCCCCAAAAAAAAAATAAAGAAAAAAAAAACATTGGGTGTTTACACCTCAAACTCACCAAAATGTTTTGGATTTGTGAACAGCAGCACAGACTCTTGATGGTGTCTTTCAGCCAACCGTGGTGCACAGTATCCTCTAGATAAGAGAAGATGGACCACAGCCTGCATGCCGTGTTAGGGCTACCCACTCACTGGTGTAAAAATTGACTGTAGGTGATTTGGTTGTGTTGACTAATGTCACTGAACATGGGCATGGGTATTTGCCGGTGATGCGTGGATTGAGAACTTGACCTACTTTGACCTGTACCAGGGACCTATGCTAACTGGGGGTGGGGTCTAGGTACCCCTATTGGCCAGAAAGTGCCTATCATAAAGCTCAGCATCCTTGGGTCAGTAAGTTACTGGCCAGCTGGTGTCCAGTTGCTCAGCTTGGGTTACCTGGGATATCTCTGTTGAGCAAAAGCTGGACATGAAACCAATAAACATGCTAAATGGGAGCTAAGGATTGCTACACTCAGTGTGGGTTCACTGACGGGATGGACCTTGGAAGTGGATGACTTGATGGTAAGGCAGCTGGATGTCTTATATGTCAAGGAAACAAGATCAAAGACCAGTGCCACAAAGTCAGTTGGCTTGAGATCCAAAGTCTACTACTCAGAAGGAGGAGAGAAATGATATGGAAGTTGTGGTGAGGGAGAGGTTTCAGAAGACTATGAGGGATGTCATAAGAATTAATGACAGATTAATGGCGATCAGATTCCAGTTTAAAGATAGGGTACTATTCAAAATCTCATTATGTGCCCCACAGCAGGGTTGCAGTTCTAAGGAAAAGAGTTAATTCAGGCAACATTTGCAGGCTTTATTAGAAAAAGCAGGACAATATGAGTTGATGTTGATAATAGGGAACCTGAATGCACATATCTGGACAGATGGAAAAAAGATAGGCCTGAGTCCACATAGGTAGGACAACCGGTCTTAAGGAGAGGCTGTAATAGATGTCCATCTGGCAAATGGCATGATGGTTGCCAACACCTGATTCAGCAAGAGAGACTGTCACAAGATCCCATACAAGAGTGGTTTGACATGCAGCTCGGGTAGGCTTCCTCCTAATAATAATAGGGCACTTGAGTAGAATCAGTGATTGCAAAGTCATCCCCAGTGAAAACAGTTGGCTCTTAGCATAAATCACTGGTTACCACAGTCAGCGGTCAGAGAAGGCTGTAAGGTCAACAGAGACTAGACTGAAGACCTAGAAGTTGACTAGAGAGAAAACACAAGCATTCATGAAAATACCGAGGACTCTAGCACCTCAGGAAGAAGGGGAAATAGGTGGAGTTGAAGGATGGCAACACCTCAAAACAGCATGTGTGTGGACTGTAGAACAGATATTTGGTCAAGCCCCAGGTATGGAAATAAGGTACATAAGGAAGGCTGGTGGTAGAATGCAGAAGTCCAGGAAGTTGTCAATAGAAGGAAAGAGTGTGCAGGAAAAATGGGAGATAGAAAAGATAGACCCAGCTAAGAAGAAATGCTGGTTGGATAAGAAAGAGGCTGATCGTGCAGTTACAGCACAAGAATAAGGCATCAGAGGCACTCTGCCAGCTTCTGGAAAGGGACTCCATAGATTACACAAGGTAACTCTATCAGGTTGCAAGGCAAAGATGAAACATGAGGAAGATCGTTATCAGACAGCCTTTATAAGGGAGGCCAGCAACAACCTGCACACCAATCCACAGGACTTCAGTGGCAAATTGAAGGAGTACGTCCAGCAGCTTCTTTATAAAGAAAACAACACAGAAGCTGTACTGCTCCAGACACAGACTACAGTGAAAGAAGAGAAGCACACCTGTGAAGAAGTAAAACCAGTGCTAGAAGTCCAGTCAGAAGCAAAAATGCCACCCTCGTGGAAATACTCTCATAACACCAATTCTAAAAGATAATAAACCTTCAGACCTTTCCACGTCATACAGACCTATATCATTACTGAATAATGATTACAAAATATTCATGTCAGTCCTAGCTAACAGAATGAAAATCCCACTTTCAAAGACAATTAATAATGATCAGACTGGATTTTTGTATAACAGGCACACACATGATAATATTAAAATGATAATTATTCTTATAGATTATGTGAATAAAGAAGATAGAGAAAAACTTGTAATCAGATTAGACATAGAAAAAGCCTTCGATTCCCTCAACTGGGAATATCTATTTAAAACTTTAGCATTATTTGAATTTCCTCCACACTTCATTTTATTACTAAAAACATATATATTAATAACTTAGCCTATATTCAATAAGGTCCTTTCACCTCAGAACCTATCCATATACAAAAAGGTACTAAACAAGGATGCCCCCTTTCTCCTTTTTTATTTGCTTTGGCTATAGAAATACTTGCAGAAATAATACGCAATAATCCAAGAATAAAAGGAATAGAAGTCTATGACCAGTACATATCTAAAATAATGCTTTTTGCTGATGATATTTTATTAGCCCTATCAAACTCCAGAGAGTCATTAGGAGAGCTAGAAGAAGTAATGGAGAAATTTTATAAGATTTCAGGTCTACACTTTAATAGATCAAAATCAAAATTTCTATTTTTAAATAAGAAAAAAGAACTAGAAGTTAGATAAATCCATCATAGGAAAACAAGAACTTACGCTGAATTATTTAGGAATAGTGTTATGCAAAATTTTAAACGAAACAATATCAATTATAAAAACATTATTGAAACAATAAAAATATATGTAGAAAAGTGAAACAAAATTATATTAACTTTTGAAGACAGATTGCAATTAATAAAAATGGTCTTATTGCCAAAAATACTATATGTACAATTAGCAATACAGTTAATTCCTGAAAGATGCATTCTTAAAGAAATAAACTCATGTTTAATAACATTTTTATGGTATCCCAAAAAGAATAGAGTAGCTCTAACTCATCACATTAGACCCTGGAAACAAGGAGGATTGAACTTCCCAGAAATAGAAACATATATAAAAGCATCTGTGCTTAAAACTACAATAGACTGGATAAACCGAAATTATTTTGCCAACTGGAAAGAATTAACAACGGCTATATTAACAAATGAATTTAATCTGTTAAAACATTTTTTTAATAGTAGACAAATCAAACAAACCCTGGTATATACTATGCATAAGTATACAATATAACAAAACCTTCTAAAACAACACTGATTATTCATTACATCAATTCCTTTAGGAAACTTATCAATGCAAACATAGATCTAAAACTTTGGTTTGACCTTTTAACCCCGTTTACCATCACTAAGAACTTTCGTCACAAAATATATAGGGAAACAATAACCTCCTGGGAACAAAATGGATTCTTATGCTGGTTTCAACGTGTAAATAAATTAAATGTTTTAGATATACATATGATAAAAACTGCTTACAGTATTCCAACTCAGGACTGGTTAACCTTACAAAGCATTCTAATGTACACTCAAGATTTATGCAGATGAATTAATAATTCCTCATTTAAAGATATTCTAAATCTAATAAGTTTTATGTATGAATTTATATATAATAGTTGTGAAAAGAAAAATTCCATTTCAAATCTATATAAAGAGTTAATAACATATAAAACAATTCCCAAACCATCATACTGGCAGTTCTTAACAAAAGGTCAAGTCATTGCAGTTAACAGAAGAAATTAAAACTGACATCTTACTATCAGTTAATTACACCTCCAACACTCAGTACTGGAAAATATTTAACTGGAAATACATACAAAGAGCATTTATAACACCAGATAGAATTAAAAAGATCAGTACTACTGCAAATGGTTTTTGCTGGAGGTGTGAAAAGTCAAATAAAGCAGACTGGATTCATATTTTTTTATAAATGTAATAAAATCAAATCATATTGGAATGGAATCAGTCATTTTTTACAAGCTTTTTTTAATGAATCTTTTACCTTAGCTAAAGTGTTGATTATACTAAAGGTAAATGAAGATGTTCTTCGTGTTTCACTGTTGCAGTCATTACATTTGGGTAATCTGCTGGCAGGTTGCCCTCAGTCGGCCTGATTAACAAAGTCTTGGGTCCTGCATCGGTTGCTGTCCCTTCTTCCATGAAGTCAGGTCATCAGGGGTATAAAGCATGCAGCCGACGCCATTACATCAGTCTTCCTTGCCACGCTGTGCCCGAAGCAGAAGCAGTTTGCAAGTGCCGGATGGCTGACTCCTGAAATTTTCGTTTTCGAGTTTCAGATCCGAAGTCTTCAACTAAAAAGCTAAGTACCCCATTGGGGAAACTTTTTCTTGCTCCTTACCGATGTCAGTAAAAGTTAATAATTGCATTACTTGTGGGAAGCAAATACCTCATAAGGATTTTAATTTGTACTGTATTCCTTGCCTGGGCCCTGACCATAACGTACCTTGCTGTCAGTTTTGTGCTTTATTTAATCAAACATCGGTGCATTTTTGCTTCTAAATATTTTGGCTCACGCTTTAATTATCCAGAAATGTCATCTGTTAGCAATCTGACTACCGGAATACCTAATAAACGCAAAGAAAAAGACAGAGATAGGCCGTTGAGATCCAAAACTGCCGACGGCGCTTCTCCTAAGTCAGTCACCAGTTCGCCAGTACTCAATGCGACGCTTTTGCAGCCCCTGATACCCGCTACTTCTGATTTGCAGGCCTCTACTGAGACCCATTCGGAGTCCGGTATGCCGCAAGATGCTTCAGTTATGGAACCAGTGGATGTCTCTACCATGGAAGGGTCCGGAGCTGCTGTCCAGGCACCGGCTTCTGAGGGTGTTTTCAGGCCTACAGATTTGTATATTAGACCGACACCATCTTCAAAACTAAGGCCAAAATCTCGACCTATTCCTAAAAGACCGACACCTGGGCCACTTGTGCAGGCCCCTATGCCTAAAACACAAATGATCAAAATGGCTGAAGATTTAATCACTCTGATCAGGGGTAGCCAAACCCCCCCTTCTAAGAGGCCTAGGCAAGACATTGATTATGAATCTTCTGAACAGGATTCTTTTTCTTCTGACTCTTCTAATGAACAGGAATTGTCTGTACCTACTTATGAGAACTCTGATGCAGAAGATTCCATTCCTTCTGCTTCTCCCCCTGAGGATTTTTCTTTTGGGGAAACTTTACATACCTTAAGGGAACATTTCCACCGGGAAAGTCAGGATTTCTCTGAATCTAAAAAGAGACTTAGGGATTTTCTTCTTTTTCCTCAGCATAGGCCTTTGGCTATACCTCCAGTTTTAGACATTGTTGATGATGTTTTTTTCAGAATCTAGTATGGCTCCTGATTCTCTGCCTCCGGCTCCTTGTAAGCCAGACCGATACTACAGGGTCCCTGACTCCCACAAATTCCTTTTCAAAAATCCTGTAGCAGATCCTGAAACCATTTCTCAGGGTCCCAATGGCATTAAGGCTTCTACAGCTAAAAATCCTACCCCTTCTGATAGAGATTCCAGGGCACTGGATAGATTGGGTAAGAAGGTTTCCACTTCTGCAACCTTGGCAATCAGGGCTTTAAACTGTCAATTTCATATGCTAAAATATCAACAGCATATCATGAGGCTGCTTAAACAGAAAATGATAATTTCTGACTGTGTGGAAAACAGAGATTTGCAGGATTTATTGCATTCAGCTGAACAAGTTGGAAAACATACTTTGCAATGTGGTTTTGAGTCTTTGGAGGCCTTTTGCAGGGCTGCTGTAACTGGGTCTGTGCTAAGAAGGCATGCTTGGCTAAGAGCAAAATCTGCCTGATCATGTTAAAGCAAAACTGTTGGATGCTCCTTTACAACAGCACCGTCTCTTTGGTAATAAGGCCGAAGAAGTTTTAAAAAAGATCGAAGATAAAGCTAAATCTATGCAAACTGTGAAAGATTTCTTACAAGTGCAACCTTCAAGATTTAGTAGGCACTGGCCTACTAAGAACTGGTCCTTTCCAGTTCCTTCGAGAGCCACTCAAGTCAAACCCAGACATTCCAAAGGCTCCAGGTTTCAGTCACAAGGGACTTTCAGAACAAAACAATGGGGTGCCTCTTCTTCCAAATCTGGAAACAACAAGACACCTCCCTTTGGTAAGCAGTCTCAATGACTTTATTTTACAGTTACCAAGCACTTACCTTTTAGTCGCCCCTTTGGGGGGAAAACTGGCTCTTCATGCAAGAAACTGGCAACTTATAACCCAGGACAAATGGGTTTTAAATATAGTATCCCAGGGTTACAGATTTCATTTCCACACGTTGCCAATTCCAAACTGATGGCCAGACCTGCCCCCAAATCAGTGGGCAGAGGCCCAGAAACAAGTACTTTCCCTCAAGAGCATGGGGGCTATTCAGCCAATACCAGAAGAGGAAAAGGGACAAGGTTTCTATTCAAGACTTTTCCTGGTACCTAGGAAAAGACAAATCATGGCGTCCAATCCTGGACTTATCTACTCTAAACACCTTTCTGGACATTCCAAAATTCAAGATGCTGACTTTTCACCAGTTACTTCCTATGCTAGGCAAAGATGCTTGGTTGGCAACTCTGGATTTAAAAGAGGCTTACCTGTATATCCCAATCAGGGAATCTTGCAGAAGATACCTCCGCTTCAAAGCAGGCTACTTGCATTACCAATTCTCTGCACTGCTCTCTGGCTTATCTACTGTGCCCAGGGTCTTTACAAAGTGCCTGGCTCCAGTAATTGCATTTTGCAGGCAAAGAAATATTCAAAATGTATCCATACCTGAACGATTGTCTAATTCAGGCAGAAAACAAGGACACTCTTCTAAACCATCTGGCGTTTGTAAAAAGGGCTCTAACTTGTCTAGGGTACACTATAAACGAAACGAAATCACAACTGGTACCCTCTCAAAAAATTACATTCCTGGGTGCAAGCTTGAATACAACTGCCCAGATGGCAGTCCTTACGCCAGACAAGCAAATTCATTTGGTGACTTACTTCAAACAGGTAGCCACAAAAACCCTCCTTTCTGCAAGGCAAATACTGCAAGCCTTGGGGTGCATGGCCTCCTGCATTCTTCTAATTCCATATGCAAGACTGCATATGAGGAAACTTCAGTGGTACTTAAAATGTCTATGGAGTCAGCATTGTCACAGCCTGGAAACAATGATTCCTATCATACCGTGCCTGCAACTAGAGTTCCTATGGTGGGCAGAGGCCTGCCACCAAAACAAGGGACTGCCATTCACACCACCCCCTGCCACCCAAACCCTAACTGCAGACGCATCAGACTATGCTTGGGGGGCACATCTGGCAGGGAAGTGCATTCAGGGCAAATAGAGCCCAAATCAAATGCATCTTCATGTCAATCAAAAAGAAATGCTAGCTGTACAGAATGCTCTGACAGCCTTCAAGGACTACCTTCATCCAGGACAATTAATGATAAAGACAGAGACAGCACCATGGTTATGTGGTACATAAACAAGCAGGGGGGTACACACTCCTACCCCCTTTGCAGACTAGCCATGGCATTGTGGAACACGGCCTTGACCTATCAAGTACAACTACAAGCTCAATTCCTGCCAGGAAAGCTGAATACTCTGGCAGATGAACTAAGCAGAAATCTCATGGACCCACACGAATGGAGACTGGAACCACGGATTTTCAACATTTTGACTTGCAAATGGGGGAGCCCAGACATAGATCTTTTTGCCTCACCCCAGAACTATCAGTTGGACAAATTTTGCACAAAAGAACTCATCACAAAATAGCCTGGAAAGTGGACGCTCTATCTTTCAGCTGGAAAAACCTATCGGTCTGTGCTTTTCCCCTCTGCCTCTGCTCTCCAAAGTTCTAATAAAAGTAAAACAGGACAAACCAAAAATGCTTTTGATTGCTCCAGACTGGCCTCGCCAGCACTGGTACCCACTCCTGCGCAGTGTGTCACACCTTCCACCGTGGCACCTGCCTCAGACACCTTACTTACTGTCTCAGCAGAACAACCAAATTCTGCACACTCGGCTCCAAACTTTGAATCTTGTAGCGTGGCTGATCACCTAAATTCACCCTTAGCATCCCTCAGCAAACCTGTGATGAATGTCATTTTGGAGGCGAGAAGGCCTAATACTAGAAAATCTTATGCTGACAAATGGAAAAGATTCTGTGCCTGAAATCAGTCTCAAGGGATAAGCACAGCAGTGCCCAACATTCCTCAGATTTTACAGTACTTAACTGAGATGCTTCACAAGGGCCTGTCCTTTTCTTCAATAAAAATCCATGCCTCAGCCATTTCAGCTCATTACAACACAGAGCCCTCCCCTCTACTCTCATCCTCTGCTAAAGCAGTATCTCAGAGGGGCCAAAAACTTAAGACTACCCAGGAGAGCTCCATCCCCTGCATGGGACCTCAGTTTTGTATTGGAAAAGCTCACTCTCCCTCCTTTCAAGTCAGCTGCTACTGCAGACTTAAAATTTCTCTCCTGGAAAACAGCTTTCCTTTTAGCAGTCACTTCAGCTAGAAGGATTTCCGAATTACAGGCTCTTATGGCAGTGGAGCCTTTCATCATTTTTCATGTGGACTGGGTATCTCTCAGAACCAATCCATCCTTCATGCCTAAGGTGGTATCAAGTGTGGCTCTTAATCAAACCATACATTTGCCAACTTTCTTTCCCAATCCACAGAACAAGGGGGAGCAGATTCTGCATTCATTGGATGTACACAGACAACTTAGATTTTACTTAAACAGGACACAATCTCAAAGAAAATCTGAACAACTGCTGGTGGCATTTGCTGCAGGGGCAGAGGGAAAGGCTATTTCAAAGCAAACCATTTCCAAATGGATAAGCCATTGTATTTGTTTCTGCAATATGCACCATGGAAAAACTTATCCCCCAAGGGATCACATCCCTTTCCACCAGGGCTGCATCTACTTCTGCAGCCTTTCTCAGAGGTGTTCCTACCTGGGACATTCTAGAAGCTGCTACCTGGAGCTCAGTTCATACGTTCACCAAACATTACCATTTTTCTTTAAATCCAGAGCTGGCTTTGCCACTGCTGTCCTGCAGGGCCTTATAGCTGGTCCTAATGCTGTATAATTCCCTCCACCCAACTATAGCTTTGGGAATCTACCCAAATGTAATGACTGCAACAGTGAAACACGAAGAACATAGTACAGTTGTATACACTTACCATAAATGTAGATGTTCGAGTGTATTCACTGTTGCAGTCCTGGTTACCCTCCCTCCAGCCCCCTATTTGTCTTTGGCTATACCTCTACTTTCTTTCACTATGCTTAAAAGCCCTTCTGGTGCATTTGCTTTTGGGATTGGAGGTATATTTTTTGTGTTTTTTATTTTTATTTGCTCCCAATTTGGGGGGCATCTGAGGCAAGAAAAACTGATGTAATGGTGTCGGCTGCATGTTTTATACCCCTGACGACCTGACGTCATGGAAGAAGGGACAGCATCCGACGCAGGACCCAAGACTTTGTTAATCAGGCTGAATGAGGGCAACCTGCCAGCAGATTACCCAAATGTAATGACTGCAACAGTGAATACATTCGAACATCTACATTTATAGTAAGTGTACACAGCTGTACTTTCCCTACCTGAATAAGACAACTATGTAGTTGCTATGGACTATACTTGCTATACCTAGGAAATGCGTAACCAGAAGCTGGAATTCAAATACACCCCCAACCTTGGAAGAATTCTGCACTTGGATGGAAATAAAAATCAAAGAACTACGAATCTATCCCAGGCCATTGGTATATAATCCTTGGAAGAAAGTTATATCTTTGTTGGACACTGCAGTAATCAATATTGTATCTCTGATAACTGATTGGTTAGTTATATATTTAATAATATATAGTATATATAATTGAAAGTCAGCCTATTGTAAATGTTGTGTGTGTATATATATATATATATATATATAGTTTAAAATGATATTTAAAAATATTATGTAAACGTTATTTTAATTGAAAATAAAAAAAAATTTTCGGAAAAAAAACAGTACTAAGGAAAATGAAACAAGGGGATGCAGCAGGTTCAGGTGAGGTCATGGTAAATGTGGTCAAAATGTTGGGTGAGTTAAGGTAGAAATTACTCCTGAGGGTACTCATAGCATGGAGAGAGAGGCATAAACCAGATGACAGGAGATTAAGCATACTAGTGCCAGTGCACAAGAACAAAAGGAGCATTCATAACTATGGGCAGTAGAGCGGTATCAAAATCCTGTCACTCTGTATGAAAGTTCTGGAAAGGGCGACTGATAAACAAATACTCAGAGTAGTATAAAGTAAGATGAGCAATAAGCAGTTTGTATTTAGATCAGGTTGTAGCACAACCTACCATATGTTTGCTGTGAGACAGATAGTTGAGAAGTTAGAGATGAGGAAGGAGTTGAATATTCCTAAACTTGGAGAAAGCGGACGGTAAGGTCCAAGAAAGCTGATTTGGACAGTCCTGCAGTGGTTCGAAGTCCAGAAGCATTGGTAGAATTAGTGCAGGCTGTTTACAAGGACCCAATGACACAAGTACAAATAGTGTTTAAGAATTTCAAAGGGGTTCCCAGTGCTAATGGGTATGCATCAAGGTTCACCTCTGAACCTGCAGCTGCTCTTGCTGGTGATGGACTACTTAGCAAACAGGTAAGAGGGGACATATGAGCAAAGCTGCTGTATGTAGACAATGTGGCATTATAAGCAGACTGTGAACAGAACCTCAGAAAAGGATAGGGTAATGTAATACAAAACTGAAGGTGCATGGGTTGAAATTGAGTACCGATAAAATGGTTGTAATGACAGAAATGGGGAAATGAGAAGAAGCTGAGAATTGAGAGAGAAAGGAAAACAGTACAACAGGTTAGCAGCTTCAGATACCTGGGGAAGGGGTGCTTGAGGAGAGGGGAAGTCTGAATAAGGAGATTAAGTCTAGAATCAGAGGAACTGCAGCTAACTGGAACGGAGTATCAGGGGTAGTATATGACAGAATGCTAAAAAAGCTGAAAGGTTAGGTGTACAAAACAGTAGTACTTCAGATACTACTGTGTGATACAGAAACCTGAGCAGTAAAGGCAGAGCAGTTGAGGAAGCTAGAGGTGATGGAGATCAACTGCCTGATAAGGGTGTTAGAATGCACACTGTGGGGCATAGAGGAAGAAATGAGGACATCTGAGCAGAAGCCCAAGTAGCTCCAATTGCAGAGAAGGCCAAAGAGAACAGATTATGGTGGTTCAGGCACATGTGCAGGAAAGCAGATAATCTGGTGAAGATGATTTGGGGCAGACAGGATGAAGGCAAGAGGAAACAAGGGCAATGCAGCAAAGAGATGGATGGATTGTGTGAAGGAAGACCTGCAACTGTCGAAGAAGGCAGGAGAGTGGCGTTGAATCAAGAGATGTGGTGCCAGTTGATATGACACCATGATCCTATTATGTGGAAAATGTGAAAAAAGATGATGATGAATGATATAACTGTATGCGTGTATAATGTGTATATAATTTGTGTGTTTGTGTGTGTGTGTATATATATATATATATATATATATATATATATATATATATATATATATATATATATATATAAATATATTTACAGTTAGAAATGTAGACATCAAAAGACTGGCAGTTCAAAATGTTGCCACAGCAAATACTGAGACTCAAAATACTAGTCCAAAAAAAAAAAAACACTCATACCCACAGTAAATTGCAGAAAAAGAAATACCCTACCTCTCTGACCATTTTACACTTAAAATACTATAAAACAAAACAAAGACCCCCCCCCCAAACAATAACAATACCATAGGACATGGTTTGTCTGAACAATGGTAATGTTAAACAAAGATTTTTTAAGACAAATTGCTGGGTTAGAGTTAGACATGGATAAGGTTATGGTTAGCATGCGGGGGATTGTGGAAAGGTCTTCAGATGGAAGGAGGTACTTTCCTATGTTTTCTTTTTATCTATACGTTAAACCTGAGTGGTGGTGAGACCATCAGCCTTATAATGGCACATTTGTCTCAGTGGCATACGAGTCTGGCTTCTCCTCCCCACACTCAAACCAAGTCCACCTTTGTTAAAGAGTTGGATCCTAATTGCTCCCAGGCTGGGGATCTACAGGGTTACTGTACCATGCAGTAGTGGATCCACAGGGTAGTGGAGCTTGCAGTGCTGCGTTGCTGTGACGGCCCTTTCTAGTTCCAGTGCATCTCGTCAGTAGGTAGTTGTACATGTCCCAGGCCTGTGCTTGTGTGAATGCCTGTTTTTTGGCAGGTGTTCACAGCATTAATGGATGGGAACTAGTCCCTGTCCCTGAGTTGGCAGGCCGACATCCATCACTCACTGTCATTTTTTCCATGACTGGTGTCTCCAACACTATAACTACTGACTGAGCCCAGGCCTGGAGCTGACATATGGAATAAGGTGCTTGATCTTTGACCCAAGTAGTATTCCCTAAATAAAAATACAAAGGTTATATGAGACTTCTCATTTGATTCTTGAGTTAGTGTATGCAGTTTAGGATGATGCATAAATCCTGTTTTTTTAGACAAACTTCATGGTGTCATAACACTAAGTATAGAATAAAGACCTAGCATTCTATGTAATCATAATTTGCATGTTGTTATGATCGTTTTACTCATAAAATGGCCATAACGAGCTGAAAGACAAAATCTGCTTCTGAAACACTAGCATCTTAGACCTCTTATACATACGGCTTCACCCAGTGTTAGCATATACATTGTCAGAAAGTAATGAGACCCAAATTAATCCCTGAAGGATCCTGTGACTCTGGCTACTGCAAGAAAGTATATGCACAAGGCTCTCTCTGGGAGTATACTGAGAAGTAATCTGCAGATAAATCGAGGACCATATTAGAAAGGTTGCAGTGACTCTGAAGTTGATTATTCAAGTTACTGTGATCTGCAGAGTTATATGCCAACAAGAGATCAAGAATTTCCTTTCTAGCAGGGATTCATTCATCATTTTAGTAATGGTGGTTTCTTTCATCTAATTTTAGTAATGGTGGATTAATTCGTCATTTTAGAAATGGTGGTGTCTGTATTCTGTTGATTCCTCGTTCTAGACTGTTGAAGTTTAAACAGGCAGTGACACATCAGATTGCAGACTGAATGTGCATTACCCTTTAGTAACCTTTCTAGGTAATGGAAGTTAATGAGGTTAGGCAGTATTTCTCTTGGCCTCACAGATATAGTGTCTTAAGGACAGTTATAAATATATAGGTATCACAAGTGCCATTATTTTAAAAAGGAAATGTCTGATCCAGACAACTGGTTGGCCTGTTTTCCTTTCCAGTCAATAGCAGATTGGATTAACAGCTGTCACATTCATGACCACCTCAGAGTGTGAAGTAACTCAGTCCAGTATTATTCCAGTGTCTCATACTGCACCAAATCTACTCCCATCTGCTGTTGCTGAGAAGGTGTCAAGACTAATCCAAGCAAAATTTATCAGTGAAACATTGAGTAGCAGCTTCATGTTCGTAGGAAAAAATAAAAGGATTTCTGGTTGACCAAACATAGGTGGGAGTTTGGTATAATGGTTAAAGTGTTTACCTTACAAACACAAGGTGCAGGGTTTGATTCTCACATGGGGTAATTGGCTAGGTTAAAAATGGCCTAGAAGAGCAATTAGCCTAGTACTAATCTATGAACCTATGAAACATGATTTCACATTGTATCCATGGTCCAACTAAGATAAAAGCTTAGCTGGTCCGCTTGACTCATTGGAAACCTCAGAAGACCAAAGTATTTCTTTCTTATACAAGATTTGCAATAGGTTGTCCAAGTGATGGCAGTCATAGCTAAACAGCTAAGTATATACCTAAGGAAGCCCATTAAGTTTCATCTGTGTTCAGCCTTTCTTAGGTCTTCTGAAATTTTTAAAGCTCCTGATTTATAACTATGTTCTTCAGTTCCGTTTGACCTCTGGTATAGTTGAACTCTGGAATAAATAGATCTGGAGCTTCCACGTTAATCATGCTATAGATCATTGTTAGCTGATGTGAATAATTTGCTCCCTAATCCATAACAAAATAGTCCAAAAAAAGCATAAGGCCATAGCTAGTAGTGTTTCATAAATCTAGAAGTTGTCATAAATCCAGAATTTGAGTCTGCTAAGAGTAATCTGACTGAATCTGGAGAAAACCAAACTGAAGTGAATCAGATAATGATCTGACCAAAAACCCGGTCCTTGTACCATGGTTAAAGTCATCATACCCTGATGAGTTATCATCTCTGCTTTCTGAAAGGTGGCAGAAGCCTAAGCAAATCCATATTTGACATTATTCTGTTTTGGAGAAAATGGCTTCATCAAAAATCTAGATTTTGAAATCCCTCAAAACTAGCTAGTTTAGGAGTCCCAACACTGAGCAACATGGAAGTCTATAAACTATTTCATTTTTGTTTTATTGCTTATTTTGCTTTTGTTTGCTGGGTGTATGTGACCGGGTGTACTCAAAAAAAAAAAAAAAAAAAAAAAAAAACGTTTCATCCAGAGAGGAAAGCTCTAACATCACAAACAATTTTAAACGAACATTCAGTAATATACATGAACAATTACCCATGTATTAGCTAAAGGGATCTACATTCACATGGAATAAAGGTAAACTGTTCTAGTATAAATGATACTTTACGTATTGGTCAATTTTGAACACTGACCATTTGAGAAAGGTATATTAGTGGGTTTGTCAAACAGGTAATAGATCATGTGATTAGTGCTTAGGAATTCAAAGAAATGTAAGTGAGTGAAGGAACTAGGTAGAAAATAAACATCAATATTGTAGAAGTAGTATATAAAGCAGGTTCATTAATAATTATATATAAGGCTGTCATAAGTGTTAGAAGTACATAAGTGTCACAAAACTATGTATATGGGTGGGAGATGGTAGTAAAACTCTTCAGGTATTGATGAACACAACATGAGGGCATAGGATTCTGAATGAATAGACATAGTTTAATTTTATGGCAAACTGAAGATGAGGCCTTTATCCGAGAGATGTACAGGAGCAGATTGATTTCATAGTTGAAGTTGTAGTTGTGTTTTGAATGAGTTTGCATTCAGAATGGAAATACCTGGTGGATTTCACATAAGGGATACCTGCAGTAGTTTGAGATAATACTAAGTAGATTAATGCAGGGACTCTTATTGTCTACATAGATAATATTTATGGTTCTTTTCCCCCTAGTTTCTGGTGATCGTTATGCTTTAAATTCAACATGTTTCTTGTTTGTTTTTGTGTTTTCTCCCAAAATTTTGTTTCCAAGTCATTTTCACTTTACAGCTTGCGTGTTTTTACATACAAGGTCAACTCTGCATTCAGAGTCAAATGACTTAACCAATCGCACAGGTCATTACCAAGAGTTGTATACCAGGTCTTCTAGATGGTCAACAGTTTAAACCGGATTGAAAGCTTTACAGCCGTTGACCTCACCTACGGAATGTACACTATTTCAGGTTCATTCAGCAGGAAGGGCCAGACTGGAGTAATCGCTGGGTTGAAAACAGATTGAGGTTTCTCATTCCTGAACATTAGTATAGCATATTGTGGACAGCAGTAAAATAATACAAGCTTCTGTTCCCAAATCTCTTTGTATTAAACATGTTTGTGTGGCTGGATTGCTTATTTAAAGTCTGAGGACCACAACTTCAATCCTTGGAGCTATAAAAAAAAAAAAAAAAGAAAAGCAGACATGAATGAAGGGATTGTTTATCAAGTCCGGAATTAGGATTACTTAGAGTATCTCCCTTACTCCGTGGTATGACCAGTCTTTGAATTGAATATGTAAGTAGCAGGAATCAGGAATTTTAGGGAAGGTGAAGCCTCCTAGCAGCATTGCTTGAAACACTTAACACGTTTTGAAATTTGCTGTTTTTCTATTTGAATTTCATTTTTTTTCATGCATGGACTCCCACTGTTCTGATGGGGAACCATGTGTTTGGGAACAGTCACAAAAGATGGTGCGTTTCCCAGCCTATGTTGAAACTGTCTAGGTATAGAAACACTGGTGGATTTCTCTTTTAATTTAATCACTGTGGTGTTTTCTGGAAAACTAGGTTGCTCTTCACAAATACAAAGGCCCTTATACTGAGAATACCTGACTGTGTTCCAGAAACAACCTGATGCTTTCTGAAATGCAGTGTTGTGGTACTGCTAGGTTGAGATTTATGTATTTTTTCCATTTCGTGGTATTGGTGGGCTTGTCCCTGTCATTTGCAGCTCATTGCAGGCTTTATTAATGGATTAGAGAAACAATTTGCTCAGAATTGCATATTGCAGGTAGATTTTTTCAGGACATCACTTACAGTTCAGTTGCATGAACCAGTCTTGTTCAAAACTTTTTTATGTTGCTTTGGTGGCTTATTGTGCTTCTCTTGAATCTGCTATATTTTACTTTTTCTTTGTTTGGATATTTTCTAAAGGAATTGAATTGCAGGAGGGTACAGCTACTCTCAGTATTATATTTTTGGCATGTCAGTTTGAGTTCCATATTAGAACATTGCATTACTGAAACTCCAACAGAGACTTTTAGCAACTGCCGTAGTGGCTGTTAAAAGGCATACTGTTTAAAAAGTCTATGCATAACTTGGCACAAGCGTTTGAAAATTTGTATCTAACAAATGTAGTTTTTAATAGTTATAGGAGTTAAAGGCAGACATTGTAATCTCTATATCTAACTGATTTTTTTTCTCTAAAAATATGGACCTTCTTGATTGTTTCCTTGATAAGTAATTTTGTGCCCTTTTTAACGGGGAAGCGGAAATGAGGGAGGGCATGCTTATCTTTGCTTGGTCTATAATGGTTTGTATTTGTTGATCCTGGAGGCTAACTTAACTAATGAGCAGCTGTCTACCATCCAGTGCTTTGAATGTATACTGGAACAAGACAGTGGGGGTAGGGGTAATGAAATTAATTTAGGGGACGCTGGCATGTTAGAAGGATCAGTTATAATAGGATTCTGTTGTGTGGTAATTGGGTAAAAAGGTCTCATTTAAGTGTTGTGGGTCAGTGTTGGGGACCTCAAATTATAGTTTAGAAACCAATGTATGAACACCTGTAGAAGGGTCCTTAGACAACCAGAAACTGGAATCTAAGTATATCTGCTCATGGGAAGTAGAGTTAACAATTGCAGCCATTCACCGTACCTACCCAATGACTTTGCAGCTAGCAGGAATAATACAGTATAGAATGGAATTTATTTCCTATTCAGTTCTGTCCTTCTTGCACGGCTTTTCAAATTCTCTTTGCATCTGTTTTTATAACATTTGTCATTTTCTCGCATTGTCTTGCTGGCCTGCTGGATGTTTGAATTTTGTTGCCATACAGCAATTGTGTTGCATGATTTTGAAGGCTGGGGCTTGGGTTTCCTTGCACAGTACTGTCTGACAGTGATATTGTCCGTTATTTGAAAAATGTAATTGTCTCATGTCTGTGCTTAGCTATCAATGCTCTTGTTTTATTATTTATTTTTTTAATCATTGAGAGAGAAATTGCTGTTTTTACCATCATGTGGTCAAAGGTCTAGATTTGATGCCTTCTGTTGCCCACTGCTTTCATTAATTGCTCCAGATTTTTTTTGCCTGTTTTAAACTAAATATCTGACTTTCCTGTTGATTAACTGTAAAGAAAAATTGCTTGTTCTGAGAATGCCGAGTCAACAAGGGACAGTAAAAGTACACATCCAGGCACTGTATTTTAAAAAAATTTAATGCATCTGTTGTGTATTTTAAAAAGTAACGCTTTTATTCTGTGTGAAATGTGAAATTGAGAATGTCAGAAACAAAAAAAAAATGCATCTTTTGCTTTACTGATTACTATAAACTAATTTTTGATGTGACAAAGTCTTCATTAAGCCACATATGGTCATTTAGGGTCACGTGGCAGGATTTCACTTGCCTTTTCTGTTCTGTGCTGTGGACAACTGACATAGGCTAGAGCAGCTTATGCATGTGATAAATAAATGAGGAAAATGTGGAGACCTAATTAAGTATGACGTCCAGTTTGCCCACAGTAGAAATGTGCCATGAGAGAACTAGCAAATATTCTGAAAAATGGATATTCAGTAACATGGAGATGTAAAATAACTGAATTTATTTCTGCCGTATCACTTCATTGTCGATGCTGTTCCAGTTAGTTTTGCTTGTTGGTGATACTGGAGAGGTGTTTTTTTTGGCATTGTGTAGTCCTGGGTTTGATAACAAAATAGGGATTCCATTCATGTCCCTAAAGCTTAGGGATGTCACAGTACTGAAATATTGACAGCACAGTAACAAGAATGAATTTGTCAATAGCTATGTTACAAAGCTCATTTTGGCAATTTTGTCCTTAGGTTGTAGGAAGTACATGCAAACAGTGTACAAGTTTATTTTATTTTACATTTGTTTACTGGGATAGTCCGACTGGATGCATGTCCATTTTCAGTGGAGGCCCGGGGAGAAAAGCTCCAAATAGACAAACTTACATAGATTACACAAGGAGTTAGATAACATTAGAAAATATAAAACATTTGCTTGTGTGACTTTCAGACTATTTTTGCAATTAGTTTGCAGTACAAACAAACGTAATTATGAACTAATGGAATACGTTAGTATTGCAGCATAGTGCAGTGTATCATGGTATGTTGTAGTACAGAAAATGTTATTTAAAGCTTCCAGTATTGCATTAGTGTATTTCACTGCTGTACAGCCACATTCTTGCTAAAGCTGCCATATCAGAACTTGAAAAGTACTAGGGTAACACAGCCTACTTATGCAGTACTTAAGATATTTTTAACTTTACATTCCCGGTTACCTAGTTTCCTTACTTTGCTTTATCTAAGCCCACCCCATAGCCAATAAGACAACACTTCTGCTTTTCTTAAAACTAAGTCCAAAGATGCCAGTCAGTCATGGAGATGCTTGGACTGTGCAGTGGTGCAGCAGTAGCGTTGTCGCCTCACAGCAAGAGGTTCTCCGGTTCGATTCTCAGCTGGGGTTCCTTCTGTGTGGAGTCTGCATGTCCTCCCTGTGTTTGTGTGGGTTTCCTCCGGGCGCTCCGGTTTCCTCCCATGTTACAAACACATGCATCTGGAGCATTTCTCCGCGGGCCTCCGCTGAAAATTGGCTTTGTTCCAAGTCAGACTTTCCTGGTTAAAAAATGTTAAAATAACACACAAACCTTCTAGCCCAGCTTGGTGGTGATTCCAAAGGCAATGAGTGACTCCAGAAGTAATGCAAAAAACATTTTAATAATCCAAACGTATACACCACAGTACAGTCAGAATTCATTTCACCAATCTCTAAAATTCCAAATAAAACTCTTTTCATCGTTTTTTGCGGAAATGTTAAAATAAAATAAATAAATACTTGTAGCCTGTTGGAATGAAGATTTGAAGCCTTGTGCACTGTACTGTACTACCGACTCTGGTTTGTGAATGTTCTGTAGAGTAGGCATAGACTGGGATTTCCATTAGTACTGCATGACGGAATCTATAGAGGGGGCCCACTGGGAGATGATTAGGTAACTTGAGTAAATGTAGAGTAGCTTAAAGAAAAGGCATAATGGACATGAATTACTAAACGCCTCTCCATATGGAAAAAATGGAGAAGTGGTGCCTCCTCCTAACTCCATGTTTTCCTGTTGCTGACCTAACGTAATTTGTGAATGATCTTTTATTTATGGTATTTGGAGCTCAAGTACAATATTACTTGAGGTGTAGGGTCACACTGACTCATAGTGGTGCAACAGATCTGATGTTGGGAGTTTCATCTCCATCTGTTGACTTACTCTGGCTCACAGAACTTTGCCAGGCTACCTTAGCACCTCACCATTACCCACATTCCCCAGTGCCTAAGGACCCCTGTTCAGAAATTAGCCATGCATTGAAGTTGCTTATGGCTGTAGTGTTTCTGGATTATTTTTGGTTCTATACATTTACTTGCTTGCTTCAAGTTTGCCTGCAGAACAGGGTTAGTTCATTCTTTTTATTTTATCCAAGGATTTTCCTGTCCATTTTGTAGTTTATCACACAAAGGTATTCAGTTAGATAATTTATGAAAGACAGACATCCCCCATTCCTCCCTTGTTGGCACATTTTTTGTTCCGCTGCTGCTGTCAGCAGTTACTCCTAGCTGCTGTTACTGTTATTTCTATTAGCTGTAGTTTGCTGTTGCTGTTTGATACTGGGGATTAAAAGCATGAGTCAGTCTTTAAGAATCCTCTTCTGCCAGTAGGAAACATATGCATGTTGCTGAAAATGTCTTGGAGAGGCTCATTTTAGTGAAAACTGCAGATTTGTAAATCGTTCAAGTGTTCCACTACTAAGAAAATAAAACAGAGATAAGGCAATCCCTCAGCTCGAGGCTTCCCCTTCCTCTTCAGAAATTTCTCCTGAGCAACCTAAGAGAAAAACTCCTGTTTCAAAAGTTGTCTACTCTGTCCAGGAAACCAAGACTTTTCCTGATGGTGTTTGTTTCTCTTGCACCTCTGTCTCTGAAACATGCCTGGGATGCTTCCAGTCACTCGTCATTCAGGGACAGCCTCATTATTTGCATCTGTACAAGAGCTCCAGTCCCCCAGCTCCTCTTCAGCATTTGTTAGGCCTGCTGGTCGATCTCAGTCTAACCAAACTATTAAAAGATGAGGCAGGCGTTTTTCACTCTGCAGCAGTTGTGGATGCAAGCATGTTCCGCTAACATAACTGCCTAACTTTTCAGACAATGCTCTGGACCATTTTTCACTCGAATAATTTCGAGTGCAAATCTCATATTGATCGTTGGTCTACCTATCAGTGTCATAATTACCATCAATGGCAACCACCAAAGTCTAAGTAGATGGATCCCATTTTGAGTGTAGTTCTGGGTAGAAAGGCTTGAAAAATAACAAAGCAATCTGTAAGAAAGTTTGTAAATACAGTAGGCAGATGATGATTGTTGTGTGCAACATTTGTCATGAATGGATCCTGCTTTAGACATGCTGAAGTTCCTTTTGACTTCCTGACATACCAAAACACAGATGTAATGTGATAGGAGTCCAGTGGATGAATGTAACTCTTTCCTAAACTATTGCATTACTGAATTATGAGAATGCTATGTAAAAGAAAAAGCATTATTGTTAATTTTTAGGTTATTCATTTTTAAGCTGCATTTGTTTTACCTACCACTTCCTGTAGGTTTTGGATATGGTATTCTTTGGCACAGAAGAATGAATTAGCTCTGGAACATTAGTCTTACCTTAGTATTTCATTCTTTGTGCTATTGGTAGGTTTATTTTTTCTGGGTGTTTTTGCCCAGTACCTGTCAACCGTCAAGCTTCCCCCAGTTAGACTCAACCTGGTTATTCCTCTTGCTAGGGATATACCAGTAATCATCTTGAAAGAGTCATCTGGAGGGTTTTTTATTTAGGTAGATGTGAGGTTTGTTTGTTCCCCTGCTCACATTCTTTGCTGTCCTGACAGAGGTGGATGCTGTCATCCTGTGGCTAAGGTAAGTACGACACTTTGTCTTACTTGTCCCTTGGCTAGAAACTACATTGCCCCCCCCCCCCCCAAACAACTTATCATTGTAACGCCAAGCTTTAGGAGCATTACTCATATGGCTGTAACCCCACCCCTGCTGGCTGATGTAGGCATGTGGATTGCCACAGGGATATCCTATGCTCCTGCCAGTATGTGTTTGCTTCTTCACACCGACCCTTTGAGAGCTGCTAAACTGGCTTTGATCACCAAGCATCTGTTTCCCAATTATATGGCCACTTCTTACTTGCAAGCATTTATGTGCATGGGGCCAGACAATTGAGCAAGTCCACCATCTCCCTTTCCCTGGGTGAGCAAGCCATCAGAGCCACTCATTTTCACCTCTTATGCCGGGCTTTTCAATTGCCCAAACTGCTAACACCAGTTGTGGGAGTTGTAGTCAGGAATGTCTCTGTCTGTGCCACAGAACCGGGATATTTTTAGGTTTAAAGCAACAGGTTGGTGGCCAAACTGCATGAGAGAACCAGAAGTCTTTGTGCAGTGGATGAGTACCATTCGCCACTTTCAGAGGTGAAATAATAGTGTGGGTTGAAATATGTATGCTCTTTGGTCGTTGATTCCACTAGTTATAGGATTTTGAGTCATTCTTGAATTAACAAGATTCTTTCCCATAAATGCCTAAAAGAGTTATTTCCTCCCAAAAACAATTTCATAAGTTTAAATGGCAACATTTAAAAAAAAATCTCTTCAAGATGTATTGTCCTCAGAAACGATTAATGTGGGCAGATGGGGGCACATTCCAAAATGCACATGTGCAGGGGGCATAGCCCATCCAAAAAAGCACAACTTGGGTATTTTAAGCATTAAAACAGCAAAGTATTCTTCAACCATAACAAAATGCTTGTAGTACCAGCTAGTCCCGTAGTTCACAGCCAGTGCTGAGTGCTGCAAGCAAAAAAAAAAAAAAAGCATAATTTGGTGTACTGCACAAATATGTTCAGTACATGGAACTTCGACATTGTCGTTTTTTTCTTCTGCCGTAGTAATCACAAAAACATCCCTATCATTACTCTCCAAATCTGTCATAGTCATGTCGGAGCAAGAAGGGGTTAGCAGTGGCCATTTTTGTTCCATTTGACTTGCCCATTTTATCCCCGTCCCTTTGTACATTGACCACTGCAGCTTCCCACCTTTTCATATGACGTGTGCTTCAGTGCAGCAGTGTCATGAGAGGGATGGTCTTGCGTTGTAGTTTGATTGCAGTGTTGCAGCTTTGACTAGGCACCCCAGGAAACACTGCACTAATTCCTTCACTATCCTCCCAGGGGGAGATGCTCATCTGTAGTTGCATCTTCCTCAGTAACCTCTACCAACCCACCAGGCAGCCTTTGTCATCTGGAACCCTAAGTGATCCTTACTCATCAGTGTTGCATATGAAGAGTTTTCCCTTTGCGCTGTCTGGGACACACTGCTTTCTTTTCCTCTTGCAGGTATCAAAATGCATAATGTTGTGAGAATGGTTCCAGCTAAGGCCGAGTATTAGCCCTTGTATACTGTCATTATAAAGTCATGTTTCATAGGTGATGGGCAAAAAATGGCATAATTGTTTCCCTGCTTCCTTCACTGTCAGGTGAAAGCTTGTTTTGGTGTTTTATGGAGGGGTGGTTCACATTTGATTTGCCAGCTTTTATGCTTTAACAACTGAATTTGCCCTCTGCTTTCTGCCAAGACTCTCTGTAAATGGTCATGCTGACAAACAAGGATTGCAGAATCTAACATTTGTTAGAATCTGAGTTGATGTATAACAAAGGGAGTGTTGGGGGAGAAGCTGACAATCTCTGGCCTTAAATGGCCTAGTTGAAAAGCTGAATGTTAATAAAGTACAGGCATAGAATTGGTTTTCATTACCTTTGTTAGAGATAGAACACGTTTAGTATCCGTGTGTACACTTGTTCCAAGGACAGCACACTGCCTGAACATGACATCTGCATAGCTGGTGCTTTTTTTTTGCTTTTAGTTTCATTAGAGAGACATTCACTTCATCATGACATAGCAGGCATGGCCATTGCTTTTTCTCGTCACCTCCACATTTATGCCTATCTTAGATTCTTATGTGCTTTGAAAGCAGCAGGTTCCTGCAGTAATTTGTCTGTATTAACCATCAGCTGGAATGCTTGTGTTATTGAAATAAATATTCCTAGTTGTATGCATAATGTATAGAGATTGCCAGTCATAGTAAAGATGCAGTCTTCCCAGAAGCTTCATACTTGCAGTCACAGTGAAAGTTATTTATCTCCAGAGCTGGTTGGTGGTGGATAGTCTGAGGCAGGAGCTGTCATTACACTGTTACCCCCCCCCCAAAAAAAAAAATGTGCTTTTGCTATATTGTGGTGTTGCAGGTGTTTAACAACGTATTTACCATTCTTGCTTCTACTGTTTTGGCAGATCCGCTACAGAAAAGATAAACTGCCTCCCAAGCAGACTCCCAGCTTCCCAGAAGTGAGTAGCCTGAAGGACCTGGCTAATGGCTGTGCTCTGGCGTCAGTCATTCATTACTACTGCCCTGACATCATACGGCTGGAAGGTAAAACCGCTGCAGCTGGTTGTGATGAGCAACTTAAGAGATCAGTAATGCTGGTGAATAGTCAGAATTGTATGAAATGTTCCTCAATTAGATTCATGATCTGAAGGAAAATGCTGCTAAGAATGTGAGTTTGACTTTATGATGATGTAGATAGTGAAGTTTGAAATGTGCTAACTATGATACTTAGAAATTTGAAAACTGTTTTATCAGCTAGAGAAACATGACTCGTGCAGACATTGAAGTGAAACAAGATTTGTGCATTTTTAGACAAGGCTAGAAGTTTCATTAATTCCACTGTGGGTGCTTTGATAAAAGTAATACAAGGGAAAACAAAACCTGATGTATAAGGAACTCCAAAATATGGTTATAGAGGAACTACTGTGATTGCACAAAAGTTGGCAGTATTTGTCTGCTAAGTGGGCATGGAAGGCTTTTTAGTTGTACGGTGTTGATGCTGTTTAGCCATACATTTTTTTTTTAAAGTAGCTTTCTTATTGATTGCTTAGAATCTTCTGACTGTGTAAAGACTTCGTCATCCAGTTATCATTCTAGGACTGAGGTTGCTTTCCTGCCCTACATGGTGTCTATGTAATGCAGAATTAGAAGATCACTGGTTATGTGAGATCACATGTCTGATAGGAGGGGAGTCTGAATTTGAAGACTTACTCTTGTGTGTTGTCTCTTTGGAGATGGAAGGGGAGTAAAGGAGTTATGAAACCAGAGGACAAAGCATCCAGAGTAAATTTATCAAATTATGCATGTGCCGTCTTTGTTTGACCCTATGGTTTGTTTCCATATGGGAAGAAAGGCATTCTGGAAGGCAGAAAGGAGAAAAGACATTTATGAGGGAGGAGAGCAGTGCGTAGACAGCATCTTTATCAGACTAATGCCACACTGACTTAAACAGATATAGTTACGTCACAGTAGTGTACCTAGTATTAGAAATGTCGTTAAATTTCAAGCAACAGTTCACTAATCTAGTTTGCTACTTGCATTCTACTTTTTTTTCCCTGTAGATGTATGCTTGAAGGAGACCATGTCAGTAGCTGATAGCCTGTACAACCTGCAGATGATTCAGGAATTCACCTCTGAGTACCTGGAGAACTGCTGCCATCTAGCACTGGAGGACCTACTTTATTCTCCACTGATCCTGAAGGTAATTGATATGGACTTCACTCCATAAAGTGGGAGGGTGTATTCCAATAGCTACAGCGTGTTACTTTGATTCCCTTTATTAATATATAGTCACACTTAGTAGTTTTGTAGATGTTACATTTGCCCTGATGCTGTGCATTTTGAGTTTTGGTTACTTACCTGTTGTGTCCAAATCTTTTTCTGTTAAACTTGGGGCATGCTATCTCCTCTCATTTTGTATTACTAAAAGGCACCTAAACACCGTTTTTTATCATTAAAACCCTTGACACCTACCGGCATTCGATTCTTGAAGTCTTTGACTTCTTGCCGGCATTTTAGACCATAGTTCACATTGTCATCATGGGAAAGAACCTAAACCAGGCAGTTTGCTTAGGATGACATATTAATTGGTGAAGCTGGAAGTCATTGCTTAGATTTTAATATGGTATTTTATAATTTAATATGGTATTTACGAACACCTTTTTTAACTTGCCAGTCCCAGTTTTGTACCAGTACTGGCTGTAACTACCCAGCTGTGCTGCTCTCCTTTGTATGATGCTTCATAAGTGGTAATGTGTTGTAATAATCAGTTATGGGGTGGTGTTGAACATGTCACTGTGAATCTAAACACTGATCTGTCTGCTGATATGGGCAGTTGTTGTGACAGTCTCTTCTGCTGTTCAGTGCAGAGTTCAACAGTTTGTATAGTTGCACTGCTTGTGGCTTGCATATTTCCTGCCAGCATTTTATAATATCTTGCTTGCATGGCATTTAAAACTTTCAAGTACTAGTTACTAGACATTCTACAAGAAGGAAGAGAAGTGAGAAGCTTCATGTTTTTATCACCTCTAAAAACATAATATATGTATTAGGCTTACAGTGCAGGGGCAGGCAGAAGTGTTCTTTTTCTAATCCTTGGTAGTCAGTGTGTGACAAAAGGTAAGGGTCCAAGGGGCCAGGTTTCTACTAAAGTCTTCCCTCAGAATGTGCATCCAGACACACCCTCCTGCTGTGTACCCCTATGTCTCCAGCTCTTCCTCTGCTATTGAAGGATTAAGTTCATACTCATTGTTTTATGAGGATGAGGAGAGCCAGAAAGATGTATATCTAGCATCTTCTGTTTTTAGTAGAGGGATTGCATCTCAGGTTCTAAACTCCATTCCATTGTTGAAGAATCTCAAGTGTTGGCCATACCTGGCCACCTCATGTGGAGCATGACTTTCCATTCCCCAGTGAAAGCTTGGAAGTTGAACTCCGTATTCTCTTCTGACCTTCCTTAACCCAAGTTTAGAAAGGCTTGACAACTAGGAGGACACTCTTTATGAATTGTCTGCATTAGATGGGCCAGTATAGATGGCCCAGATGTTGGATATTGCACATGTTCATCCTATGGAGTTGCTCTATGAAGGTGCAGGAGCACACCTTTAGGCAGTATGATTTGATGTAGGCAACATGCTTGTCTCTCTGACTGGTTATAACCAAGTATTTATACATAACGTCAAGGGTTTGGGCTCTACTACCTGACCCTTATCTTCTGCCTACCATTTGCTCATTGTACATCATGTCAAGTGAGTTTAGGCTGTCATGGTTTGGAACTGGAGACGGGAGAATCCCTCCCATTGTCTTGCCCTGGAAAATAAATTGAGTGTTTTGTTTTTTTTGTGTTGAAACCAGATAAACATAAAGCAATTTTGTCTTTATAACTTCCTTCCTGATTACTCCTCCTTTGGATGGATAAGGTAAGTTTATAAAGTCCATTTTGAACTGGCCTGCTCTGTTCTCACTCTAGAAATGATTGCACTATTACTTGGAAAAGAATGATAAGTTTTTGGACATCTGTGCTATGCAACTTAAAAGCACTCCAATTCAACTCCCTTAGTTCTAATGAAGGTCCTGTGCAAATGAGACTTGGCCTTCCTTGCAGAGCAATTCTTAGAAGACTGTGATGTGTCCTGTTCAGTCCAGCAAAGGTCCTGGATAATACAACACTTTTTTATGTGCCACCTGGTAAGGATTCCAGCAATTCAGACAAGATGGGCAAGGGTTATTATTCTGCACTGCTTTTAGGGCCTTATGTCCCTTGTAATACAGTGATGGCCTAAACACATTTCTTTTACTGGACTCTGTTTTCCTCCCCAGAGAGCGATCCCTATACTTTTACTCATTAAAAAGGCATGACTTAACAGCTTCTTCTCCACTGTGGCACTTCTGTTTTGGTCATCATCTTCGGTGCACATCATGTCTTCTGACCTCCTCTCCCCATGCTAATGTCAAAGACTACAAGACCAGTTTCCAGTCTGTCTTCTCACAAAAATATTTTGGGGCAAAAAAAAAAGATGTACAAATAACTACACATAATCAGCTTTGGACCTACTTTGTGTTGAGCAGAATGTCTTCTGTAGTGCTTTCAGCACCTTCACAACATAACTTGCTGCCAACTTTGTGTAGCAGTACGAATGATGGTCTTTTTGTAGATGTGCCAAGGCCATCTAAAATTGTTAGTCATAGTCTCCTTCTTATCAAACTTAGCAAACTGAATTTCAGCAGCGACACAGTTCAGTGCTTCTGAAGCTACTTGCAGGGTAGAAGCTTTCAGATTTACATTAAAAAGGCCTTCTCAGAGACTGATATATTGATTTACTGTTTTCCCAAGACACAGTATTAAGCCCTCTACTTTTCTCCCTCGGTTTCAAACAGTGTGATGGAATTACTTTATTCTAGGTATTGAATCTTGCAAAACAAATTCTGACTTGCAGTTAAAACTAAAAACTCATTTTTATGAACTCTGCAAATGGTCTGCGTCAGCTTAAGAAAGTTAATTTAATTTTTTTCTATAACTCAAATTATCTACATTTCCTCCTGAAAGATAAAAAAGAGCATCATCATCCTCAGTGTCATCAAACAGAAATACCTTGGTCTCACTTTTGATCCATCCCAAACTTTTAATGTAAATAGAGACAGAAATCGCCAATAAAGTTCTCACTCAATTAAAACTGAGATGCAGGAGTGCGCATATTTTTTAATCCTTCTCCCAGTACAGCTTTAGCAGGAAATGTCCTGCTTCCCAAGTTACAATACGGACCACCTTTACTAGCTATTCATTCTTCTACAGTACTTGGAGGCTACAAGTCGCAGAAAATAACATTTGTAGATTTATACTTTTCACAGACCCACTTGTATATCATTTCAATTTACTACAAGAAACCAGTTGGCTTACTATTGCCATACTCCTAAGTACTATGTTGTTCAGAATTTTAAAACCCGGTTACTTCCCTCCACTGAAAGTAAAACAACTTTTTGAAGTTTCATAACTAATCTTTTAAAAGCAGTCAAAATGAAAACCTTGCATTAGCTTATCATGGCTCGAAAACAGCTGTATGGAGAGAGAGAAGTATGAATCCAGCCATTTGAAACTGCCTCGCTAATGAAGTTGAAAAGCAGCAAACCTTAGAGACTTTTAAAGCTTCACTCAAAGAACGCATCCTCCATGAAGCTCTGTCTACATGCTTTCATGATAATGGTTAACTAAACTTAACTGTTCCATTGATTTCTGTGCGTAACAAAACAATATAGTTTGTGCCTCCCTCTAGACACACTGAAATGTGATCAGCTCAATTGTAATTTTGTGTATTTTGTATATAGCCTGTCAGCAAATTTCTTTGCATATTTTTGTTGCCGTGCTACTTGTTCCCTTTCTAACTACATTGTTCAGTGTTTAGTGCTTACTGCATTTTGCTGTGCTACTTAAATCCATTATTATTATTATGTAGTCATGCTGATATTTTGCTGTCTGAGCCTGGCTTGTGGCTGAAAAAGTCAACCGATCAGCTTCACTAATTTGGTGAACAAATGGTAATTATTATATAAATAAATGTTGGGGCTTAATGTAATCTCTTGACACTTTCTTTAAGAATTTCTGTCCCTTCTTCATGCATCATTTTGCCAGTCACATCTATTTTTTTAATGGAAGAAAACACACAGCAAGGTACATGCAAATATTTTTTGTTATTTCACACCCACTGAAGTTATTACTAAATAACCCCCCCTCAGGTCATAAAGCTATTCATACTCAAAATTCATAACATATTGATCATGTACTGTGATGTAAAGCTGTATTATTTCCCTTCTCTAAGACCATAAACCTGTTGATCCTTTTGTAGTCTGAAGGTGAATAAATCTGATAACCACTGAACTCATCTTCACTAATTAACAGAGCTTTGCAAACCAGGAAATTTAGCTGACATAAGGAAGGAAGGTGGAAAATGGAATCTGAAACTTGCAGGGTCTCACCTTTTAAACAAATTGTATTATGTCAGGTATTTATCGTTCTGTAAGAGTTTTTCTTAGATGGTGTAGCATATAGGAAACGTGTATGGGTCACTGACAAAAGATCATTGATGTTTTTGCTGAGGATTTTCAAAGTTGACATATTTCTTAGTACTTTATTCTAAATTATTAGGATTGTGTCATGTTATTATAGAAATACATCTCTCCAACCTTGTGTGCCTAAATCATGATGTTAAACTTTTTTTTTTGCATGCAATTTCCTTTTTAAAACTTGCCACATTTTTTTTCTGCCGTCTTTCCACTGAATGCTATCACTCCAGTAGTTTTACATAGTAACTATTTTGCTTCCCATATAGTCTGTTATTAATCTTCTGTGTATTGGTGTATATTTTATTTGGTGGAATAACCTTTATAACCCCATGATCACTGCATTTCAATGGTGGAAACACTTTATATGACGTAGGAATGCAAACAATGCCCAGTATGTTCTGTTCCTTGATAGGTTTGTGTACAGTATGCAACAATTGATGTTCTTCTTGTTTCACTGTTGCAGTCATCACCTGTGTGTTATTATCCCTGCTGTAGCAGCTCTCAGTTGGCCTGAATACCAGAGTCATTGTTTTTGTGCGCTGGCTGCCGTCGCCTGTAGTCTGACATGAGGTCATCAGTGCTATAAAACAAGGCAGACAACGTCATTACATCAAGCCTTCTTGCCGTGCAGCCCATAGCAGAAGCAGTTCACACGAGTGCCGGTCGGTCGCTACCAGAAGTTGTATTTCAGCAGAAAACGTCTAAAGCTAAGTACCCCATTGGGGACCCTTTTTTCTTGCTCTAACCGATGTCCGAAAAAGTTAACAATGGTCTTGCCTGTGGAAAGCAGATCCCACACCAAGACTTCCATTCTTACTGCATCACTTGTTTAGGCCTAGACTACAACGTCCCTCGTTGCAGATTCTGTGCCCTCTTTAATGTGAGAACCATTCGCCATAGAGCTCTTTTTGTAGACAATTATTTTCGTGTTCCATCTTTGAATTCCGATATGGCATCCATCAGCTAACAATCTGTCGATGTTCTGAAAAAACGCAGAGATAAAGATAGAGACAGGCCACACAAGGCTAAGCCTTCCAACAATGTTACTGCTAAGCAAGTCATCAGTTCTCCGGAATTCAGTGAAGTACTTTCGCAGCCCCTGATGCCCAACTCGCTTTCTACGCAGGCCTCTAACGAGACCCTTTTGGAGTCCGGAATGCCGCGGAAATCCACTTCGTCTTCTGAGCCTTTGGCTGTCTCTGCCTCAGTTGGATCCGGAGCTGCGACGCAGGCACCGGCTTCTGAGGAGGCTTTTCGCACTACCGATTCTAGACAAAAATCAACGTCTTCACATCCGACTACCGCTTCTCAAGACCGGTGGATCTACTCAGGTCTAGAAGCCAGGCCACTCCTAGGAAATCTGCTTCTATCCACCGTCTTGCTATTGCTCCCCCACCCCCAAGCTCAAATGCTTAAAATGGCAGAGGATCTCCTCTCCCTCATCTGAGGTACTCGGGCCCCCAATCCCAAAAGGAAAAAGCATCCTTCTCCAGAAATTATGGCAGACCAAGAGTCTAAGGAATCTGATTATTCTGTTGGAACAACATCCCTTAACTGTTTGAGGATTCAGATGCAGAGGAATCCATCTCGTCTGCCTCCCCTCCAGGGGACCTCTCCTTTGGGGAAACCCTTCACTCCCTCAGGGAACATTTCCAATGGGAATCGCAAGACTTCCCACAGTCAAAGAAATGACTTGGAGAATTTCTGGACCTGCCCCAGCACAGACCCCTGGCCATCCCACCTGTTTTGGAAGTGGTGTATGATGTTTTCCATGAATCCATCTTCGCCCCTGATGCCCTGCCTCCTGCTCCAACTAAACCTGACAGGTACTACAGAGTACCGGTTTCTCACAAATACCTGTACAGGAATCCTCCTGCAGACCCTGAGGTCATTACACAGTGACCCAAAAGAGCTAAGACTATTTCTGCCAAGAATCCTCTCCCTTCTGACAAAGACTCCAGAGCTCTGGACAGATTGGGTAAGAAAGCATACACCTCTGCAACCTTAACTTTCAGAGCACTCAGTTCCATATGTTAAAATATCAACAACACACTTTGGAACAATTAAAACAGAAGATGCTACCTCTCTTGACTGATGCCAACTTAAAAGACCTGGCAGAGTTACTACAGCTTGTTAAGTGGCCAAACACTCATTACAATGTGGATATGATGCCCTAGAAGCCTCTGTATCAGGGCAGCAGTGATGAAATCTGTTATCAGAAGACATGCATGGCTGAAGGAACAACCTCTGCCTGATCATGTCATGTCTAAACTTATTGATGCACCCCTAGATAAGGAATGCCTGTTTGGGGAAAAAGCAGAAGATGGAAGACAAAACAAAATCTATGCAAACAGTAAAAGATTTCTTTCAGGTTCAACCTCCCAGATTCAACAGGAACTTTCCCTCTAAGCACTGGGCCTTCCCTGCACCTAGCGGACAGAGCCAAGGTAAGCCCTGCAAGGACAGGCCATCCAGGCCCCTATCCCAGGTCCAGCAACAAAGAAAACAGTGGACCACTTCTGTCTCTAAGGCAAGGAGTTCTAAGCCAAGCCTCCATGACAAGCATTCACAATGACTCTCCTTCCCCCCTCTGTCCTTCTTTCACTCATCAAAAACTAGGAGGAAGGCTCACCCTCTTCAAGGACAATTGGGTTTCTATAACCAAGGACCAATGGGTCTTAAAAATCATTTCTCAGGGATACAGATTCTCCTTCAATGAACTCCCTATTCCAAGAGGGTACCCAGACCTCCCCCCAAACCAGTGGGCAGAGGCAATGAAACGGGTCCAAACTCTGTTATCCCAGAGGGCAGTAGAACCTGTCCCTCCAGATCAAACAGGAAAAGGTTTTTACTCCAGACTATTCCTTGTTCCCAGAAAAGAGAGCACTTGGCGCCCCATCCTGGATCTATCCAAACTGAACACCTTCTTGGTGGTCCCCAGATTCAAAATGCTAACCTTGCAGCAGCTTCTCCCTATGTTCACACAAAATGCCTGGCTTGTGACACTAGACCTTAAGGATGCCTACCTACACAACCCCAACAGGGAAATATGCAGAAAATTCCTGCGCTTCAGAGCAGGCTATCAACATTTTCAGTTCTCTGCACTGCCCTTTGGCTTATCTACTGTGCCCATAGTATTCACCAAATTCATCCATTTTTGCTACAGGCTACATGGGAAACCCATCACTAAGTCTATCCGTACCCACTCCACTAGGGCAACCTCCACGTCCACTGAGGAGTACCTACCAGGGACATCTTGGAAGTGGCCACCTGGACCTCTTGTCCGTTACTTTACTAAGCATTACCACCCACCTCTATTGTCTAAGTCTAGGGCAGGGTTTGCCTCTGCAATTCTGCAGGGCCTCCTGGCCCATACCTAGGACTCTACCTATCCTTCCACCCTTTTCCTCCACCCTTTTCCTCAGCTTTGGGAATCCTCTCACAGGTGATGGCTGCAACAGTGAAACACGGAGAACATAGTACAGTTGTGTACACTTACCATAAATGTAGATGTTCTAGTGTATTCACTGTTGCAGTTTTGGTTTCCCTCCCTCCATCCCCATTTAACATCTTTCCCTAGGGGGACACAAGCTTCCCAAGGTGGGTTTTAGCCACCAGGACCACTTTTCTCTTTTCCCTTGTGCTTCTGATAGGTTAGGACAAGAAAAACTGATGTAATAACGTCGGCTGCCTTGCTTTATAACACTTGCGACCTGACATCAGACTACAGGCGATAACAGCTGGTACACAAAAGCATTGACTCTGATATTCGGGCCAACCGAGGGCTACCACAGCAGGGGTAACCCACAGGTGATGACTGCAACAGTGAATACACTCGAAAATCTACATTTATGGTAAGTGTACACAACTGTACTTTCCTGAGCATAAATTACAAATAATTTCCTTACTAAATTGCAGATGTACAAATGTATTACTAATGTACAATCGGTAGTATTCCAATTTGTTTCGGGTAAATTAAGTTCCTAGCTTCTGATTTTTCTCTTGTGTTTCATGCAAGCAATGTATGAATTCCTCTGGTCATCAGCACTTGATTTTGGTGATCTATACACTCCCAACAATTGTAATTTTTTCTAAGGTTGTCTTTATTTTTACAATTACACAAGCTACAGTATTGGTATTATCAAAGATGTAATAATCCGAGATCTTATAACAATCTTTAGTCCCTATCACAATACCACCATCTAACTTTTTTCTTAGAATGTCTGTTCTAGAAGAAATATCTATACCATGATAGAACTCTGTTTCAGTTATTGTTCTTTAACCATGTTTCAGAAACAATAACGTCAGTATTATATGAATGCAGCAAATTAACAACCAGCAGAGATAAATCAAATTTTGATGTCTGTGAATGGTCAAATTTCTGACTTCACAAAAATCCTGTCTTGTTAGTCAAAAATTGTAATATAATTTGCTGTAGAAATTCTGTTCCACTGTTTTGACAAGTGGACTCCATCCTCTGTAAATTTGTGTGCCTAAAATTAGGCTTGGATGTTCTACACATTCCCACTTTTTCAAGTGGGCCATTTTTTTCATGTAGGTATTTACCTAAAAAAAAATCTTCTTGTTTATGTGCAGACTTGACTCTCTGTACAGGTACTACTACTGACAGATAAATTAAGTTGTAACTTTACCCCACCCCCAGCCTCTCCTTTGGAAGTTCCATCAAATATAACTCTCCCTACTGTCACTGGGAAACAGGCCAAGAACACTGCATCAGTGGGCCCTGACAGTATCCTAGGCTACCTTCTAAATAGCATGAAACATGACATATCAGGCCGTCTGGAATTGCCATTTAACTGTAGCCTCCAAGCAGGCTTTATGCCTCACGAATGGTCAACAGCAGGCATCACCCCTCTGCATAATAAGAGTGCAATCTACAGACCCTGGCAGCAAATGACCAATAAGTCTCATTAATCTCGTATGCAAAACCATGGAAAGAATTATCATGGAAATGGTCAATAATGACACGGGAAGCTTCCAGACACTGGACACAACTCAGTTTGGTTTCATCAAGGGCAAGTCATATGTACTCAACCTGATGGACTTCACTACGGTGACTTTCTCAAAGATGGATGAGGGCAAAACTATTCACACTGCCTACCTTGACCTGTCCAAGGCTTTTGTTAAAATACCTCACTTGGGCATTGTTGACAAATTCAAGAAGTTAGGTATAAACCCTTATCATCCAGTGGATAGCCAACTGGCTCACAGACAGGGTCCAGTAAGTAAAGACCAATGTCAAGGGCCTCTGGCTGACCAAATCTGCAGATGATTGCAAATTAAGAGCAATCATAGAATCCCCCACTGACACTAATGTTTTTCAGAAAAGGCTGACATAGACAAGTAACAGGTGTCAGAGCCATGGACTAAAACTAAATGCCAAGAAATGCATAATAGTGTCATATGGGAAGTCATCCATTCCTGATGAGTATTGTATTGACATCACACCCCTAAGAGTTGACCCAGTAGTCAGAGACTTAGGGACACCCACAGATAGTAATCTAACCTTTAACCATCGAGTGTTTACGGTAGTGAGGAAATCATTCTATGTTTTGCAATATGGCATCTAGGTCCACGGAGGTTTTGTTCCACTATATGCAGCAATCATCAGACTCATTGAGTACACTGTCCCATTTTGGTATGTACCTAACCAGGTACGTCCAGCAATTAGAACATCCGCAGAGGTTCCTCACTAAAAGAATACGGGTGTAATTAACATGTCCAGTGCAGACTGCCTTAAAATGTTATCCCTGTATTCCGTGAAAAATGTATACTAACACATGTACAAGCTCTCTAATCCAAGAGGGCTGTAAGTTGTCTGCTAAAATTCAGTGAGTCTTTAAAGAAGTGTTCATTTAAACCAAAGTGAATAAAAACTGCTCCATACTTCCTTACTTTAAGGTGTTGTAAGACCTTGCTCTCACATCCTGTATTTATGCCCATTGCAGGCATAACTGTAATCTATGCTCATTATCCTCTCTGCAGTTGTGAAGTATCAGTTCCTTTAATAATTGAATCTCCAGTTACTGGTATGCCATTTCTGACCAGATCTGAAGGCTGTCCCTCCTCTAATTCAGTAATGTCCCTCCTTTAATTCAGTAATGTCCCTCCTCTAATTCATGTCCCTCCTCTAATTCAGTAATGTCCCTCCTCTAATTCATGTCCCTCCTCTAATTCAGTAATGTCCCTCCTCTAATTCAGTAATCCCTCTTTCAGTTGTTACAAAAGAATGATCTTCATTACTGTTAGCATTATAAGTCCCACTCTTTCCACCACCTACATGATTTACAAGCATACAATTCTCGTCCACAGCCTGAAACATGTTAGCTTCTGTCTTTTTCTGTTTTTTTTTTCCTTATAGCAATGTTCTTTAATCCTTACAAGTTCATTTTAGATTTCTTCCATTTAACCTATCCCTTACTTGTTTTTTTTTTTTCTTTTGTACAGTCAATGTTGGAAAAATTGTCGTTTTGACTGAATGGTTTGTGACTGAACAATATTATCATTCCCTGTAATCCTGGTATTGCCTAACAAAGCAGATGTTCATCGTGTTTCACTGTTGCAGTCATTACTCTTGTGTTATCCTGCTGGCAGGCTACCCGCAGTCGGCCTGAATTCCAAAGTCCTAGTCCGGCGTCTGTTGCTGTCGCCTCTTCCCTGACGTCACTGCACCAGGGGTATAAAAGATGCAGCCGACGCCATTTTCTTCAGTCTTTCTTGCCACGCGGTGCCCGAAGCAAAAGCAGTTCACAAGTGCCGGTCGGCCGACTCCTTAGATTTTCAAATCCGAATTTCAGAACCGAAGTCTTCATTAAAGCTAAGTACCCCATTGGGGAAACTTTTTTCTTGCTCCAGACCGATGTCAGAAAATGTTAACAATTGTATTTCTTGTGGGAAGCAAATACCTCATAAGGATTTTCATTCTTACTGTATTCCTTGCTTAGGCCCTGACCACGACGTTGCTAGCTGTCGGTTTTGTGCTAGATTTAACCAATGCACTATTAAGCATTGGTTCGGTTTTGCATTTCATTACTTTGGCCGAAGATTTAACTATGTAATGCAGTCGGAACAGCCGACGACCGGAGTTTACAAAAAACGCAAGGACAAGGAAAAGGATAGGCATACGAGGTCCAAAACTGACAACGAGGCCTCCACTAGGCCAGTCGCCAATTTGCCGGTTCTCAGTGAGGTGCTTTCGCAGCCCCTGATGCCTGCTACCTCAGAGCAACAGGCCACTTCCGAGTCCCACGTGAAGCTGAATGGGCCTCTGTATACTCAAGGTATTGGACACTCGAAAACCATTCCCTCAGATGGGTCCGGAGCCACTGAGCAGGCATCGGCTTCTGAGGGTGTCTTCAGACCTACACAGTTATATGTTAAGCCAACTTCAGCTTCAAAGGCAAAGACTAAAGCAGTTCTAAAGACAAAGGAACAAGTACAGCATTCTCCTACTCAGACTTCCATGCCTAAAAAACAGATGCTTAAAATGTCCGAAGACCTAATTACTTTGATCAGGGGTTCCCATCCCACTCCTGATAAGAGGCCTAGGCAAGAGACAGAATATGATTCTTCTGATCAGGTTTCAATTTCCTCTGATTCCCCTTCTGAACAGGGATACTTTTTTCCTCCCTATGAGGATTCTGATGCTGAAGAATCCATTGCTTCAGCCTCTCCTCCTGAGGATTATTCTTTTGGGGAAACCCTGCATACCATGAGGGACCATTTTCACTGGGCGAGCCAAGGTTACTCAGAATCTAAGAAAAGGCTACGAGACGAGACTACCTCAGCACAGACCTCTTGCTATTCCACCTGTTCTAGACATTGTAAGATGATGTATTTTCAGAGTCCGGCCTGTCTCCTGACTCTTTACCCCCTGTACCTGCTAAGCCAGACAGATACTACAGGGTCCCAGACTCTCATAAATTTCTATATAAAAACCCCGCTGCTGAACCAGAAACTATATCTCAATGGGGTCAAGGCTTCCACTGCAAAAAACCCTGTCCCCTCTGATAGGGATTCTAGGGCACTGGACAGATAGGGGAAAAAAGTTTACACTTCTGCTACCTTGGCTGTAAGGGCTTTAAATTATCAGTTTCATATGCTTAAATATCAGCAATACTTAATGTCACTGCTTAAACAGAAAATGTTGACAAATTCTGAATGTTCTGATAACAAGGAATTGCAGGATTTATTGCATGCAACTGAACAAGTGGGAAAGCATACTTTGCACTGTGGTTTTGATTCACTGGAGGCCTCTTGCAGGGCCGCTTTTACGGGTTCTGTCATTAGAAGGCATGCTTGGTTAAAGGAACAGAATCTGCCTGATCATGTTAAAGCAAAATTATTGGATGCTCCATTGCAGCATGATACTTTGGTGTTAAGGCAGAAGAGGTGTTGAAGAAAATGGAGGATAAAGCAAAATCCATGCAGACAGTTAAGGATTTCCTACAGGTACAGCCACCCAGATTTAGCAGGAACTGGCCTACAAAGAATTGGTCCTTTCCAGTGTCAGACAGGCCACAACAAGGCAGATACAGACATCCCAGAGGCAGATCTCAGCCCCAAGGCTCATACAGGCCTAAACAATGGGATGCTTCTGCCTCCAAAAGCGGAGAAGACAAATCACAACCATACAGGAAACAGTCCCAATGACTTTCCTCTGCCAGATCCAAGCACTTATCTTTTGGCAGCCCCCTTAGGGGGAAAACTAGCACTTTTTTCACCAAATTGGCAAATGATTACCCAGGACAAATGGGTCTTGAACATAGTATCCCAGGGCTACAGGTTCCACTTTCACACCCTGCCAAGGGCAAAAGGTATGCCAGACCTGCCACACAATCAATGGGCAGAGGCACAAAAGCAAATTACATCCCTCATGGACATGAGGGCCATTCAACAAGTACCACAGCAAGAGCAGGGGCAAGGATTTTACTTGAGACTTTTCTTGGTGCCCATAAAAGACAAAGCCTGGTGACCAATACTGGACCTGTCTATACTAAACACGTTTCTGGATGTTCCAAAATTCAAGATGTTGACTCTGCAGCAGCTACTGCCCATGCTGGGCAAGAAGGCTTGGCTCGTAACTTTGGACCTAAAAGAGGCATACCTGCATGTCCCAATCAGACAATCCTGCAGAAGATATCTCAGATTCATAGCTGGCTCAATGCACTACCAATTCTCTGCACTGCCCTTTGGCTTATCTACTGCGCCCAGGGTCTTCACAAAATGCCTGGCACCAGTAATTGCATTTTGCAGACAAAGAGGAATTCAAATATATCCTTACTTGGACGACTGCCTTATTCAAGCAGAGAACAAAGACTTTCTTCTAAAGCATCTGGCGTTTGTAAAAAGATTACTAATTTGCCTAGGGTGCACAGTAAACGAAATTAAATCAAAACTAGTACCCTCTCAAGAGATAATATTCCTGGGTGCAAGCTTAAATACAACTGCCCAGATGGCTTATCTCACGCCAGACAAACAAAGGCAACTGACTACTTACTTCAAAAAGTTGGCAACAAAGACCCAGTTATCTGCAAGGAAAATTCTGCAGGCCTTCGGCTTAATGGCATCCTGCATTCTGCTAATTCCATATGCCAAACTGCATATGAGGAAACTACAATGGTATCTAAAAAGTGTTTGGACTCAACATTGCCACAGCCTGGAAACTTTAATTACCCTCATTCCCTGCCTACAACAGGAGTTTTAATGGTGGGCACAGGCCTGTCACCACAACAAGGGTCTGCCATTCACTTTACCCACAGCCAGGCAGACACTAAAATCGGATGCATCAGATCATGCCTGGGGGTCCCACATGGCAGGAAAATGTATTCAGGGCACATGGCCCGCAAGCCAGATGCATCTTCGTATCAATCAAAAAGAGATGCTAGCTGTTCAGAATGCCCTGACAGCTTTCAAGGATCTACTTCATCCAGGACAACTACTGATAAAGATGGACAATACTACAGTCATGTGGTACATAAGCAGGCAGGTACACATTCCTACCCCCTCTGCAGACAAGCAATGACGTTGTGGGACACAGCATTGACTTATCAAGTTCACCTGCAAGCACAATTCCTGCCAGGAAAAATAAATACTCTGGCAGACGAACTAAGCAGAAACCCCATGGATCCCCACGAGTGGAATCCACAAGTCTTCAGCATGATAACAAGGAAATGGGGATGCCCAGACATAGATCTACTTGCCTCCCCTCACAACTGCCAATTACAGAGATTTTGCACAAGGATTTATCACAAACAAGCATGGAAAGTGGATGCCCTATCCTTCAGCTGGAAAAACCTAACAGTATATGCCTTTCCTCCACTGCCTCGCCTTCCCAAGGTACTCCTAAAGGTCAGACAAGAGAAGCCAAAAATGATACTGATTGCCCCAGACTGGCCACGCCAGCACTGGTACCCAGTCCTAAAGAGCTTTTCTCAAGGTCCAGCATGGACATTGCCTCAAACTTCTCACTTACTGACGCAACAAAACAATCAGGTCCTGCACAGCCAACTCAGGACCCTAAATCTAGCAGCACGGCGGATAATGTAGCCATTCAGAACACTCCTCTTTCAAAAGCTGTTATGGATATTATCTTGGAGGCCAGGAGGCCCAGTACCAGAAAATCTTATGCAGAAAAATGGAAGAGATTCTGTGCTTGGAACCAGGAACAAGGCATTGACACGTGTGTACCAAATATTCCTCAGATTTTATAATACCTAACTGAGATGCTGGACAAAGGCCTTTCCTTTTCATCAATTAAGATTCATGCCTCTGCCATTTCAGCCCATTACAATACGGAACCACCTATCTTTTCTCATCCTTTAATAAGGCAGTACCTCAGAGGGGCCAAAAACATCAGGCCTCCAAGTAGAGCACCAATACCTGCATGGGACCTCAATTATGTCTTGGAAAAACTCAACACTGTCTCCTTTTGAGCCAGCCTCAACAGCTGACATAAAATTCTTATCCTGGAAAACAGCTCTGCTCCTAGCAATAACCTCTGCAAGACGATCTCTGAGTTACAGGCACTCATGGCTGTGGAACCTTTCATCATTTTTCATCCAGACAGGGTTTCTCTGAGGACAAACCCTACATTTTTGCCTAAGGTGGTGTCCAGTGTGGCCCTCAACCAAACCATTCACTTGGCTACCGTTTATCCAAACCCACAGAACAAGGGTGAGAGACTTATGCATTCTTTGGACATACACAGACTGCTACGCTTCTACTTGGACAGAGCTAAAGCTTTCAGAAAGACTGAGCAACTTTTAGTGGCATATGCTGCAGGATCACACGGAAAGGCTATCTCAAAACAGACTATTTATAAATGGATAGGTCATTGCATTCGTTTCTGCTACTCACAGCATGGCAAATCAGTGCCTAAGGGCATTAGGCCACACTCTACCAGAGCAGCAGCCACTTCAGCAGCCTTCCTCAGAGTACCAACCAAAGACATCTTAGAGGCTGCAACTTGGAGTTCAGTGCACTTTTACAAAGCACTACCACTTACCTCTCTACTCTAAATCCAGAGCAGGCTTTGCCACTGCAGTTCTGCAGGGCCTCATAGCCTCTACTAATCCTATTTAGCACAGCCACCCATCCTCAGCTTTGGGATTCAACGCAAGAGTAATGACTGCAACAGTGAAACACTATGAACATAGTACAGTTGTGTACCTACCATAAATGTAGATGTTCGAGTGTATTCACTTTTGCAGTCCAGGTTACCCTCCCACCATCCCCCTTTCTTTTGCTGGGTCTTATCTGTAGTTCTCTATTCTATACAACCTATGTAGTGTATTTGCTTGTAGATGAAGGAAATATTTACTTTAGTGCATGCATGTTTATTGGCATAATCTATTTAGCCTACCCTTTTGGGGGCACCCGACATCTGGAGCAAGAAAAACTGAAGAAAATGGCGTCGGCTGCATCTTTTATACCCCTGGCGCACTGACGTCAGGGAAGAGGCGACAGCAACCGACACCGGACCAAGAATTTGGATTTCAGGCCGTCTGTGGGTAGCCTGTCAGCAGGATAACCCAAGAGTAATGACTGCAACAGTGAATACACTTGAACATCTACATTTATGGTAGGTACACAACTGTACTTTTTGGTTTGTGTAGTGTAGTTTCTCTTTGTATTGTAGACATTGTTCAGTTTCTTTATCTTCCTTGTTTATTGTGAACTGCTCCCTTTCTTCATTTTTTATTATCTTATTTTATTTGAAATTTGTTTACCTGCACAGTCCGTCTGGGTCAGAAGAACCCATTTTCAGTGGAGGCCCGAGAAGAAAATCTCCAACAGCACAATCAGTAATCATAGGTAACATTTGCAGTTTCATGGCAAGAGACACGTATATCAATATATAGACGTTATCAGAAAAAATCAAAACTGTATGCAGATAACTGTAATATGACCTGGGCTTTGGTAGTTGATACAGTATGTTGAAGGATTCATTTCTATGCTATAGTTGGTAGTTGTGGTTAACAAGTATTTAAAACATTGGCATTGGAAAACCGGCATTTTTGCATGCAATGCAGTCTGGTCTTTACATATCCATACAAAGTCAGTAGTTAAACATAGTTGTACCTATTTTAATGCGGTGTTTTGGGTGGTAGCATTATAGTGATATGACGATCGGCATAATTATAGGAAAGGATGTTGGAATGTTAGATGAATGAATAATAGGGGGTTGTTAGTTATTCTTAGGAAGTTTTAAAGAGAAATGTCAGAGATTCTGGAAGGTAGATGCATATAAACAGAGGGAGGGGACTGGAGAGCGAGAGATTAGCCAGGAGTAGAGCATGAGCACGGCCAAGAGTTAAGATGGTGTTTTAGGGATATTTTGAAAGCTGCTAGTTCAAGAAGGTCGATAGTGGGAGTCAGTTCCATGCCTTTGCTACACTGTGAGGGTATACGGTTTGCGGAGGTATTTTAGAAGCTTTGGAAATGGTAAGAAGCTTTTTATCTTTCGACCTAAGTGCCCTGCTGGGGTTGTAAGGTTTGATTAAGTTGTTCAGGGCAGGGCAGGCTAGGGGCTTATTGATTATGTTGTGTAGTGTTGCGAGGTGGATATAGAAGAGGTGGTTGGAGAATTCTAGCCACTCTAGCATTTGCAGTTGTATACAGTGGTGAGCCTTCTACATGCTCTGAATCCATGGATTGCTGTATTACTGTAGTCTGAATTTCAAAGTTGTCATATGCAGTGCTTAACAGAGGTTGAGTGATCTGTATCAGAGAGCCACTTTCTTTCCTAATTGTGTTCTAATTTGTACTTTGCGTAATATTAATCTCATCAGGCCAGTCTTTAATATATGTAACCAATGTTTTTCTAGCTGTGTCAGTTGCACAAGTACAATCATCTTTAGTAAATCTGCATTTACCATTGATAATACCAAGCAAATCCATCCCACTGTTGACCTGAGGAATGCAAGTTATCCAAGTTATGTGTTACATTTGAAAATAATGCTTTGTATAAACAGTCTCCTTTGTGTACAAGTTTTAAGAAGTTTTGTGGGTTATTTTGTTGGATAAAGTGCCTGAGTATTTTAGAAATGGTTGGTGGGAGAACACTCTTCATATCATGAAGTTCTCCGGCAGGTTAGGGTGAATGCAACATGTTATCCAAGCTTCAATGATTTACTTTTAGTACTAGAGAATCTTTGCAACATGGAATTTTAAACATTGTTTTGCATGTTGAAGTAGGTTTTATGCAACTGTTGCCTATGATTGTTTATTTTACATCAGGTCGATTGTTAAAATCACACGACAATTTAGTATTTAGAAATGTGGCTGTCACAAT
>NC_056743.1:1503163729-1503211229 GCF_019279795.1 Protopterus annectens
GGACTGATGTTAGGGTTGCCAGGATGACATATGAGGAGTGACAGTGACCTGTATTTATTAAATTATGACCTGTTACTCATCTGCCACTGTTTGTGAAGGGGGGGGCAGATGCAATAATTATGAAATCTTGTACCACCGTATGTTCTGTAGCAATGTCAGTGCATTTATCAAGCATAATTTCCTAAGCTGTAAAGCTGCAGTTTTCAAGAACAGTTATGTCCATATCATCCCGTTCTTTCCTTGATTTTTCCTTATAAATTGTGAACCAACTATGTGAAGAATTGTTAATTTTATTACTGATTCAGCCCCCCTACTGTTACAGTAGAGTGGGTAAGGATACAAGTACCCAAACCCGGACAGCATTCTAGATAATTTGTCAGTCATAGGCCTAACACTTTTGGCCTTGACATAAAGGATCCCCACTAAGGAATTTTGAGGACTGCCAAGTCCCAGACATGAATGGTGATTGCCTTAAGCAGATTAGAAGATTATGGAATTAGAAAGAAAAAAAACAGGGCACTTCCAGAATGTATGTTAACCTACATACTTCGGTATTTTGAATTATTTCTCACAGTTTTTCTCCATTTTCTATATACAGGCCATGTGAACAGGTTGATGTCTTATCACTCTGCTCATCAGAAGGGAATGTATCCGGAGCACCCTGCCATAGATAGTGCCTGCCCCCAGTTTAAAGTTTGCTTTTGTTTTTATTGGAAATTGTACTGAATGTTGTGCCTCGTATAACCACTCAGTGTCCTTAGTCTGAGCTCTGTCATTGAGTCCTTGCTTTGCTTACAGTCAGTTTTATTGTGGGTATCAGACTTTGTAATTCTCTACTTTAATTAAGTGTTCCTGAGTTCTGAAATTGAAGAAGAAAGCTTGAAGTTTAGCAAATTGGGGAACAACATTTTGTGTTACTTTAAGTAATAAAAATAAAATCATATTAAAGAATGAATCTTAGGAGGAGAGCAAGGCATGTGAAGTTATAAGACTGAATAGGTCAGATGTTTCACAGTGCTTTGGATACTAACTAGAACAAATTTTAGTGGTAACAGCTTTTGACACTCCCTGTGACTTTGCAGACTGCTAGATCACAACTCGCTGTTAAACTGGGAGCTGAACTTCACAGGGCAGGAAGCTGAGCTCTGGAAGGTAATATCAGTCAGAGGAAGTAAATGTTTAAATGGAAGTAAGGTGCTGCATTGTCAGCGCAGCTTTTTCCCATGTCCATTTCATGTTACTGTGTCCTGTAGACAGTGATCGAGTACTACATTTTTTTTTTCTTTTTTTCAGCAGTAGCATTCAGGATCTTAAAGTATGCTTTAGTAGTGAAGCTCACTGAATACCTTGGATTTACTGCTTTTTGCGTGCCCTTGTGCCGCGTCTATTCTAAATGTTGAAGTTTCAAAACTTAGAATTTCTTATGGTCGAGACCATAACATCAACGTTTTGAAACTTCGAACCGTTTAAATGGAAATCACCGTACAGTGCGGAATGGCTTATTGATCGTTTTCCTCGCTGTACTGTGATCTGGGAATTGGTATATTTAATTAGCTTTTTTTTTTTAATTTACTTTTCAAAGTTTCAAAACTTCGATCTTTATGGTCTTGAATGTAATAAATTCGAAGTTTTGAAACTGTGAAATTTAGAAGTAGACCCCTTGTTTGTTACAACAGACTCCCGTTAAACATTTTTGTGTGTGTACCCATTTATACAACTGTATCCCTGTGCTCTGACTCAATGTCATTTCATGATGGTTTATATCGTAGTACTAAGGTGGGTCTGTGGCTTTCTGTTTACTGCCATGAAGTCTTAGATTAAACTAGTCAGAAAGACGAGACTGTCATTCTGTAGCTATAGCAGAGCACGAGGAATGTATGGCTGTAATTTACTTTACTTCCTTTAAGACATTGATTGACTTTTCATTCAAGCACGAACAGGTGGCAGCAACTTTTTTTTTTCCTTGAAGGGCAAGAACAAGAAAGTTGTAGACTAGCGCAGTCATATGACTTGCTGTTAGTGAAGAGTCAGGCAGAAACCACTGACATAGACTGCAGGCTTTTTTAACATCTTTGTTCAAACAATGCTTACACAATGACATGGGTTGATAAATAAAACAAACCATACTGACATTTTCATTGTTTTCATGCTGTATACATACAAGTTTTTTTTTAACAATTATCATCCATTCCAACATTATATAAATTGCTTAATTCCTGCCTAGGCTGCAGGCTTTCTTATACCATTGCTTGAAACAAAGTTGTAAAGTTGTTCGAGAAGGCTGTGATTATGGGATGTCCAGGGCATCCATCGAACTTTGGAAGTCAAAAATGTGTTAGCTGAACAACTATTGTATTATAAAATCACATCTCTAGAAAGCCCAAGTCTTCCCCTTAAAGCAGTCTTGTGTTAAGTTATGTAGACTCTCCTGACCCATGACCTGATGGAGTCACCTATTGCAGTCGCTGTCATGGAAAGGGGGGGGGTTTAAATTTTCCCTCAGAAAATCATGAGACCCCTAATTAGTAGTGTAAGGCCACCACTGTTTAACCTGTAGATACTAGGAAGTGCATGCACTTATGTGGCTTTTACCATTTGGCCCATTGTTTTTGTTTTTCTTATTAGAATCTTGCATCATTGCTGTAAAGAATGATTTGTGTGATTCATTCGTGTATGGAGACCATTTATTTGAACTAGTCCTGTCCCGTGTGTTTTTATTTGTGACTCTAGAAGGTCCAGCTTCTTCTTGCACCACCGACAGTGGATGCATCCTTTGCATTTTGTCATATACTGTGTGTGCGGATTTGCTTGGGCAGTTTGAATAAGTGAACAGTTGTGATTTCCTTTCCAAAGGCCCTTCTATAGTAGTGTGAAAACTAGGAAAGAGAAATCAGCTTTGATCATTAGAAGCTAGCAGTTTTCAGGCACTAAAACCCATGCAGGTGCTTCTGCTGTGGAATGAAGTGGAAACTACAAAACAGAGCTGAAGGCAAGGAGAAAAGAGAAAGATAAGTGACTTTATAAACTATTATAATGTGGCATCATTAAACACCTGCTATGTCCATGAGAAATGGCCATAAATGAATGATACGTAAAGAAGGTAAAGTATTAAGTTGAAACACAAACTCTGAGTATGCTGTCTGTAGGGATGCCTGGCATTTGGTGTAGACAGTAATGCCCACATTATAAGCTCACACTAGAAGACATTTGTAGCCAGGATTAGTGAGTATTTTTATTTATTTTATTTTATTTTACATTTGTTAACCGGTGGTGTCTGACTGAGCGGAAAAGGCCCTTTTTTAGCAGAGGCTCGGGGAGAAAAGCTCCACAAAGAAAAATTACAGACACATTTAGTTATTTAGACATGATCAGTATACACACAGATTACAAGAGACATGTTTTTACAGTGGTATGCGGCACATAAACAGTTACAGTGGGGAGAACAAACAAAAAAATATTAATTTTAAAAATAAAGGTAATTAATAGATTTGTGGTGTACAGCTGAAATTTGGAACATAGGTAGAATACATACATAGTACACAGGTACAGTACATACATTGTAGATTAGCCAGTGTTTGTGAGTAAGATTGAAAACTATTATCAAGTGTTCTATATTTAGTATGTATATGTTATCCACTTTCACTAGCCTGGGGAGCAATCATGGCACTGCCAACTTTGCTTGAGATGGTGCCTAGTGAGGTCTTTAAAGAAGGCTTTGGATGATGTGTTTTGAACGCTAGTAGGGACAGAGTTCCATTTTTTAGCTACTGAACTCCTATATATTGCATCTCCAAAGCTACTGTAGCTGTTGGTGACTTCTAGTAGTAGTTTGCTTGATGATCTCAGAGGCCTTTTGGCTGAGGGATGTTGTACTAGGTTTTTGAGAGCAGGACACTTATTGGGGATGTAATAGATAGAATGACAGAGGCAGAACTGATTGTAGGTTAGGAGGTTGGGCAGTTCAAGCCAGTGGAGCTGTCTCAAAGTAGTACAGTGATTAGTTCTATATGAGCAATTGTATGAGCAAGAGTATGCTACTGTCCTCTGGATTTCTAGGGGTATGTTCTCCCAAACCACCTCTACAAAATTCACCACTTATTTTGAAACTGACGTATTTTGCTTAACATTACCTTGGAGAATGGAAAGGGATGCTTCCTTGAAAAAGCCCTCATGCAGACATTAGGGGTAGGCTACAACTTGGACTGTCCAGCTTGGAGCAATTGTATACTAGAAACAAATCTCAGGAAATGAGGGAAGAAGAATCTAACCCCCTACACACACATGCGCACACACAATGAACCAGTGTGTATTTCTGCTTCACTTTACATATTGATTTATGTCCTATTATTAGATTAACAAGTGAACAGATAATGCTAGAAACTCTAATGTGTACTGAAACTTTGATGCATCTCCTGTGAGAGCTAGCAACACTTAAAAAAAAAAATTTCAGTCAAAACAATGCCATAAAACGGATAGCTGTAATACTCTGATTTACTGTACTATATAATTTAAAAAAATAAACCTTTCAAAACACAGCTGCAAAGAAAATACAGGTCATACCTCTCAACTGTACAGATTTTCACAGAATGTCCAGACTTTTGCCTCATATTTTTAGTCCATTTTTCATAACGTTGTAGTTTTTTGGCAAATAAGTGGAAAATCATTAAAGATTGAAGTTAGTAAACAATGACAGACATTTGAGTTTGACTTCATACCATTCAGAAAATTCATGCTAATGCAAAACCTGTTTGTAAGTTTGTAAGAGCAGTATTTAAAAATTGTCCCTATTTTTGGGCCTCTGTCCCACTTTTATTTGTGGCTTTGTCCAGATTTCTTGCTCTGAGGTTGAGAGGTATGGTTACAACACATATGTAATGTTTAGTAGCAACTACTGCAAGCACAATTTAGTCCCATAATACCAGTGCTGTGCAGAATCCAACTTTTCAGCCACCACCAAGTGCATCTAGTATTTTCTACACCTGCTGAATCACCACTGAAAACTGAGCTCAAAGGATATGAGAGCCATGAAAAGTGTTTTTCTGAAGGGATAGCTCTCGCACTTCCTGAACGCGGCAGTACGCTGACCTGCTGAGTCAAAGGTATGGGAAAATAAGTCAGTAAAGAGTATACAAATCCCTCACATCACACACTGCTTTTGCTTACACTACATCAAAATCACATAGTAATGTCACCCACAGTCTCACAAAACAATATCAGGCATACCGGCTGCCTGATCATTATCAACCGTTTTCCCCCAGCTCCTTTTCATTTTTTTCATTGTTTCACAATCTCCCACCACCCAAAAAATACAGAAGAGTAATTTGTCATCAAGAACATAACAAGTTATTTGCCGTTTGACCTCTTGCGCTCATATCACAAATCGACTCAAAACAACAAAAAGGGCTTTATTAGAAAAGTTCACTCCAGACTCTGCCATAGATTGCTGTGAGTGAAAGGATAGTTTGTTTTTGCTTTCTTGTATTTTGTATTGCTTTATTGCCTCCTTCTATTTTGTATATTGTGGTTTACTTGTATTTTGTTTTTAGTTGCATATTTAAGCTAAGAAACTGTCATGCAGAAATTAAATTTTCTCCCACCCTGGTCCTGCTGTGCTTTTAAACTCACCATTCTTTCTAGTTGCCTGCTCCTTATGTTAATTAATTTGAACATATATTTCCTACCCTCTCCTTTTTCATTGACTATCATGCATAACCACAAAATTATCATTTTGTAAAATTACTCCCCTTCAGCTATTTAAATGTATTTGCCATCCCACTGTATTCTATAGAACCAGAATAAATGCCCACCCACTCCCAATCTATCTTGCTCTTTTAAATTAGTTGCTCTCCACTTAGATAGCTACCACTTTACCTTTATAATCTGCAACATCTAGTCCAAGACATCCAATTATTGGAGAGCCCACATTCTGCCTGTCAGTAGTCATGTAGGGATTAGTGCTTCTGGTGAGAGAATGAGCATGTGGACATTGTTTTCTGGAAACTGCTGATCACCAGAAAGCCTAATAACGGTTTTGTATGTGTTCCAGCTTGGAATTTGTATATGTTTTCTTTTCTGGTGCATTGATTCTGACTTTCTGATTTGGCAATGAGTGTTTGTGTTGGACTTTCCTAATTGGTCTGGTAGCTATTCAAGGTATTTACCAGGAAAAGTCTACAACAAGCCTGTAGACCCTTGCATCATCTGGGACAGGACTGTTGATCACCAAAGAGCCTGTTTCCTGCTTCTCATTTTAGGATTGATGCTAATGTTTTGCTTCTGATGAGAGAAGAAACAAAGGAGTATTGGTATCCCAGCAGCATGAAGCTGTGGTGAGACCTGCGCTAGTAGTATCCAAGTAGTAGCCATTCAAGCAGATCCCCTCTTTTCATCATTCTTGACAAAGCTAATTCTTATAGGTTCGTTCATAGGTTCATAGGTTCGTACTAGGCTATCTGCCCTAGGGCATTTATAAGCCTAGCCAGAGTGTGTGTGGCTTTCGCCACCCCTTAGGATGAGAATACTACTCCCATTTAGGGTTTAGTTTGCTGTGCCTCTGTCTAGTAGTGACACAGAGATGACCCCCGTGGGGTAAACCTACGATCTCCCATCCACTCGTCAAGATTTCTCTTGAATAGAGTTAGTGAGGGGCTCTGCCTAACATGGATTGGGATTCTGTTCCAGAGTGTAGGGAGCCTCTGGGTTATGTCCCTCCAGCACGTCCTATTTATTTCTGTGTTGAGGTTTAAGTAAGTACTGTTTGATTTTACTGCTGTCTAACTCTAGAATATCTCCCTAAATGTTTTATCCATAAATCATCAGGGTCTCCATTTTAGTTTCCCCTCAAGTGTTTGGCAGTGCCCTCTGAAAGATGCAGACACCTTGAGATGACATTTTTCCTGTAAAAGCACCCTTGAAATTTCATCAATACCTAGTTTCACAAAGGGCAACTAGTTCGCAGTGACAAGCACTGCCCCCAGAGTTGCAAACTGGATACTCCTGACATTAATTTATATTTTCACTGCAGCTATCTAATCTGTAAAAATGGGGTTCTTTCCATGGATATGAACTTCTCCACTATCTCCGTACCATCTTGGTGGTTATAGGTATCCTGAGGCAATGTCGAAACTGCCTCATGTTTACTGACAACCAGTTAATTCTCAAATTGATATGGTATGTGAGACGTATTTACACAATGTCATTGGAGGTAAAGCTCTCACATAAAGATACTCCTAATGTTAGTAATGTTGTCAATAGTGCACGTGCTGCACCCATCACACACAGTTAAAAGCAGACACATAGACCCACATATGCTGAGGCACTTAAATGTAACCTTCTTAAACCCCAAAGACCTTCTAGATGAAATACCCTCAGCAGACCCAAATGCACTTTTTCCAGACAACATCCACATCAACACATACAGCCACATTTCATGGACCCTCTTCTTCAAAACTCGTAAGGCAAGCCACTACACAATTTAACATTCTGGTAATTGGAGACTTCATTTTGAGACACTGATGTCCCTCTCACAAGGCTGAGTAAGGAAACCGTTGCTTATCAGAGGCCAGGATCTGTCACATTACACACCCACTCAGGTCATTGGACCACAAGTTCCAGTATGACTCATAGTCCATGTGGGTGTAAATGACATGAGGCATGCTTCCCTAGACTGTATGAAGACAGACATCATGGAGCTCTCAGAATACGTGTCCCAGGCTGGTATGAGCCTAGCATTGAGCAGCATTTTACTTTCTCTAAGGATGATGCCACAATATGAATAGAAGCTGACTGACTTTAATTATCTTAGTTTTTGGTGTCATTCTAATGGGGTGCAGTACTTGTCAGCATGAAATGAGACCGTCAACAGATGACATTGCTTTGCCAGGGTTGATCTGCACCTCTCCCCTCTAGAATTTTGAATGTTAACTAAAGCATTGTCCTCCCCCCACAATGCCTTTTTGGGGAATACAAAACCTCTGACATAGCAAATCAAAACCAAGAAAATCTAAAGGTGTTACTGTTCAGTGCTAGGAGTCTAAACAAAAAACTCAACTCCCTAGATGGTCTCTTCACCCTTGAAAATACTGATGTCTGTGCAGTCACTGAGACATGGTTTAAGGTTCTGAAGAGCACACCGACAGTACAAGGTTATAATGCCTTCCACACATTTAGACCACCTACTACACAGACAGGGACTAAAGGGGGAGGTGTCTCGATTTGGGTTCCGTTCAGGAGCTCGAAATACTGAAATCTTGAATTTTAGTATTTCGAGCCCAAGAAGCCAAATCCACATAATAGCAAAAGTGTAGAAGCGGGAAATTTAAAACCTCGAATACCAGAGGTTTTGAATTTCGCGCTTCTAAAGTTCCACTATGGTCATGTATTGTATGGTCATGTATTCAGGTAAGTATGTGTGTGTGTGTGTGTGTGTGTGTGTGTGTGTGTGTGTGTGTGTGTGTGTGTGTGTGTGTGTGTGTGTGTGTTAAGGGGTTTGGGTAGGGGCTGTGGTGTGTTGGTGTGTTTTGTTGCTGTGATGTGTGTGTGCGAAGAGAAAGTAGCTTGTGTGGTGGTGTTTTGTGTGTGTTTGTATGTAGTGCGACCTCGGAGTGTGAATATTTAAGTAGGGGGGGGTGGGGTGCAGCCCCCCACATGGGGGGTGCAGGGGTGCTTGCCCCCATCTTTCATGTAGTAGTGATTGTGTGTGTTTGTGTGGTGATTGGTGTGTGTGTGTGTGTGTGTGTGTGTGTGTGTGTGTGTGTGTGTGTGTGTAGTAAAATCGCGAAATTCAAAACTTCCGATATTCGAGGTTTTGAATTTTGCGGTTTTTAGTTTTCATTGTTTTGTGGATTCCACTTCTTGGGCTCGAGATGCTGAAATTCGAGATTTCAGTATTTTGAGCTTCTGAAGTGAATCCCTCAATTTATATCAAAAGTAAATATACCTTGACTGGTCAAACAGAACAATACACTTGAGCTTTTCCATGTTCAAATCACCATTGGCAGAATCCAGTAGAACTTCTTTAAAGCAATAACCCTCCCCCTCTGTGACCCAGGAAATCCATACCAGATATTTAAACTCATTGGAAACATTCGCCATCCAACTCAATATCATATTCATGGGTGACTTTAATTATTCTGCTATTAACGGAGACTCATATATCACACTCAGTGTACAGGCACAGAGATTCCTGGATTTTGTAAACAAACTCCCTAGACCAGATTGTCAGTATACCAACCAAGGATGCAACTTCACTTGATCTAGTGTATTGTCTTCTCTGGTAAGGTGAAACCACAAAATTATCTCCTTTGAAGGAAAATAATACCTGGAACTTCGGGTAACCCTGAAATATTCAAGAACTACTCTAAGACTAGCTTTCTACTATTAAGTGATAACCTGGCAAATTTTAAGCCCCCATAAACCCTGAGAACACTGCTGCATACGCAACTGTGCAAACATAACTTTTAGAATAGCAAACGTAGATCCCCTGGACTCGAGCCGTGAATCAGAAGCAAACTCGCCTGTTGCTTTTTGTCACACAACTTTATTCGATAACTGCCAGCACCACAAAGTACATCTAGTAAGAATGGTTGAGCGCTTTCATCTGCATTTACCAGATTTCTTCAGAACCATTTCCCCTAACATGTCACTTCCTTTATATACACACATTTTTGGCGCCAAAAAGTTAATTACATAATTGGTTAAAAACAAAATTGTTAATTAAAATCACTCAATTAACATTTGTTGAGAATAAAAATACAATAAAAAGTCACAAAAATATGTATATTAACCACTGTCATAAAATGTACTATATACTAGTACTAAAGTGCTTTTATACAGTGCATGATACATTTCATTATTGGGTCCCTTATACTATCTACCCTATGCTAAAATTTTGAATTTATAAATTCATAGTAAATATATATAAATAAGTAAAAATATATATTGTGTGTTAATGTATAAAATATATATATAAAATGTACTCGGCTGATGAAATTTCCTTACTCTAACGCCAAAAAAGGCTTGATACTTATATGGTCATTTATACCCGGGATGTGGCATCTAAACATATCTGCCACTTACTTTCTAACCAAGCTAAATATATTTTCCAATTTCCTCCTCTGTCATTTACCTCTACCTGGTCTATAATAGCAAATTTAAAACTATGTTCACTTCCCTTTTCTATAATGTGTCTACTTAGAGCGTTCTTAGTATCTCCTTTCCTAATACTATACAGGTGCTCGTATATGAGTTTTGAATTTCCTCTCAGTCTTTCCTATATAGTATACGTGCCATTTCTCACACTCAGCAATATACACAATACGCTGTGTATTGCAATTACCCTTCTTAGGGTATACTACAGATTTCACAATATTCTTAAGTCTCATCCTACATTTTGTGTTAATATATTTACACTGACTACATGCACCACAACTCGTAGTGCCCTTCCTACTGTTTCCTGTGTAGGCCTTTTCTTAGTCTCTATTATTCTTTTTAAATTCAAACCTGTTTTATATACTATAGAGGGTTTCGTACCTAGTATGTTTCCAATAGGTACATTACTAGTAATTATGTCCCAATGTTTCTTTAAAATTTCTGTCATAATGTTGGTATAGGGGTTAAACCTGATGATGCATACTCTATTATCTCGGTCTATTTGGACTTTAGTACTCACCATACTGCCTGTACCCAGTAGTGGTGCATATTTACTACCCCATTCTTTTTTAACATAAGACGTAATGTTGATCAACATATGTTTAGGGTAACCTCTATCTAAAAATAACTTAAAAAGAGTATCTAATTCACTTTGCATAATCTCCTTAGTCGATGACATTCTGGCTATCCTTATGCATTGGCCTTTAACTACATTACGAAAGATGTGGCCAGGATGACAACTGCTATAATGTATGTAGTCATTTGAAAACGTGGGTTTTCTGTATATTCTAGACTCAAACCCTTGTCCTGTAGTACTAATCCAAGTGTCCAGATATGCTATTCCCACTTTGTCATACTGGTAGGTAAATTTGAGGAATTCCGTGGTGTTATTAAGGTACTCTAAGAACTCTTGTATCTTCTCTTCTGGACCTTTCCATAAAATAAACATGTCGTCCAGGAACCTAGTGTATAATCCGATGTATTGGTAATATTCACTTGGGAAGATGTACTTGTTCTCCCACTCGAGCATAACCAAATTAGCAAAAATGGGGCACAAGAAGCCCCATTGCAACACCACGAGTTTGTTTATAGTGTTGACCCGAGTGGAAGATGTAGTTGTGGTCTAGGACCAGCCCCATCATATCCATGATGAGATTGATCCTGTCCCAACTACAACCTGAATACTTGGTCATGCTGTTACAAAAATATTCAAGACCAATATCTGCCGGTATACTGGAAAATAAATCTTTCACATCAACTGTGAGGAAAATCAAATTCTCTTGCCAAACTTCATCCGTTAGTTTGCTCAAAAAATCCCATGAATCTTTTACTATGTGGTTAACTTTAGTATATATATGTTTCATCCAGTGGTCAATGGCTACCCCTAACTTAAATGTTTTCGATTTGGAGCCAGATATAAAAGGTCTAAAAGGTGGATGTTCCAGATTTTTATGTAATTTAGGTATTCCTATAATTTTAGATAATAATGGAAAGTCATTTTTGAAAAATTCATATACTTCATTGGTTATTCTTCTATCTAATAAATACTCCTCTACAGCAAAATCTATCCTTCTATATCCTGTAATTATTTGGTTCAACGACACTTGTTCGTAGTTACCAGATTCATTTAGGATCTTCTGTATTTCCTTAGATATTCTTTATTTTCAAAAATCACAATCCCACCACCTTTATCTGGCTTCATTATTCTTATCTCATCATTCATAATGAGATTCTCTAAACATTTCCTTTCTTCAGTTAGTAAATTGTCCTTGTTAGCTGTGGAATCTAACTTGTTATTCTTTATATTCCTGTGTAAAATGTGTAAATCTTTACAAACCATTTTCTCGTATAAAGCTATCTGTGCGTTAGATACAGGAATGTACGTGCTTTTCTTAGTTAACTTGTTACAATTAGTGTTTCCTTTTCCCTCATTCTGGCCTTGATTGAACTGTATAGCAAGATTAAGTCTTCTACAGAATAATTTCACCTCTTTTATGGCATCAAAAATATCAAATTTAACTGTGGGTATGAATTTCATCCCCTTGCTAAACAATGTAGTAATTTCCGTAGTGACCTGAACTTGTGTATAGTTGTATACTTTGAACCCTTCAAAGCAATGTATGTTCGGATGCCTTACTGGATTTTCCTCAGGTATACTAATACTGGTACAAAAAGTAGATGCCTTCTCATTAATTCTGTTGTCTACAGGGGTGGGGTGCATGCTTCTGTACACTTTTTCCACCACCTTCTCCGTCAATCATTCCATCTGTATTCTCTATTGATTGTATCCCCTTTGCCATCTTTTTGGTGCCGGGTAAAATCGCCCCCCTTGAAAATTTTCTTCTTCGTTCAACCTATACTTTCTTCTTCTTCCTTTTGTTTCAACTACTTCAAATACCCCTTCCCTTTCATCTGTATACTTAGGCCAGATGTACGCTCTTCCTGTCCTATACATTTCCAAATCTCGCTCTATTTTATTCATTTTTCTATGGTAAACATTATGCACTTTACTTTTTGCATTAGTAAACTGTTTGGAATATAAATCATACCATTCAACAAAATCCACATCTTTTATAATAGATTCATTTAAACATTCTACTTCCTGTAGAAGGGCATTAATTTTTCTTCATTACATTTCAAAAGTGCTTTCATGTACGAAAAGCCAAAATCATCGAACATTTTGTTAAACAATTGCTCAATTTTTGAAGAATATTTTAAACCCAGTGGTAGTTTGAAAAACCTCAAACCTTTTGGTACCACTTGTAATTGAATACATTTTTCAAGATATGCATTGTCCACTTTTACACTTTTAAGTTGTATTAGTTTTTACCCAATAAATAAATTCTGGATTTCACATCATTAGTAACATTTTCCTCACATTCATATACTTTTTGCCTGTATTCACTTGTATTTCTCCCCCCAAAATTATCTTCATCAGCTAAAAATTCATTTAGTACTTTAGATACATTTAACACACGTTCCCGATAATCCCTTTTCTGAATACCTTTCGGTTTAGGACTAGATATCTTATCTAAGTTTACAGTACCTTTGTTTTTGCTATTTGCCTTCTTGGCAATAGCTGAATATGTCCGTACTGGAGCACGCTGCTCTTTAGGGCGTGCCCCCATTCTCATATTCTCACTGTTAGTGTGAAATAAGCTGAAATCAAACGTAAAATCAGCTTCAATTGATATGGGCATTCTTTAGCTATGTCTGCAACCTCAAAGGTAATACGCAGTTGTGTGCAGAGATCATTGTAAATGGATCCACCTATACTGAGACAGAAAATATAGCAAACCTACTGACCAACAAATTCGGCTCCAACTTTACCCCTATCTCCCTCTCAACCTTCCCTCAGTAAATACTATCAAATATAACTCCCCTTCCTATCACAAGGGAACAAGGCCTAAGAACACTGCTTCAGTGGGCCCAGACAGCATCCCAGAATACCTCCTAAATGGCATGATAGACCTATCAAGACCACTAGAATTGCTGTAACATCCAAACAGGCTTTGTGTCTTATGAATGGGGAATAGCAAAAGTCATCCCTATGATGCGACATCTACAGAGTCTGGAAACTAAGGACCCATAAGTTTCACTAATCTCATATGCAAAACCATAGAAAGAATCATTATGGAAATTATCATTAATGACATAGGAAAGCTCCAGACACTGGACCCAAGCCAGTTTTGTTTTGTCAAGGGCAGGTCATGCCTTCTCAACCTGTTGAACTTCTTTGAGAAGGTCACTAAAGCAATGTTTGAGGGCAGAATGTTTCACACTGCCTACCTTGACCTGGCCAAAGCATTTGACACAATACCCACTCTGGGATTGTTGACAAACTCAAGAGGTTAGGTACACACCCTTATGTTACCCGGTGAATAGCCAGTTGGCTCTCTGAGTGGACCCAGGAAGTTAGAATTGAGGAGTCCACCTTTACAGAGGCCATTCACAAGTGGAGTCCCTCAGGGTCGGTCCTTGGACCACTCCTTTTTGACATTTACTTCTTTGAAGTCAAGGCCAATGTCATTGGCCACTGACTGACTACATTTGCAGATGAGTGCAAATTAGAGTTGTCATTGAATCCCTCACTGACACAAATGTTCTCCAGGAAGTGCTGACACAGACAAACAACTGGTGTCAGAGCCATGGACTGAAACTAAATGCCAAGAGAAGTGTAATAGCATCCTAGGCAAAGTCAACTTGAAACGAAAAAACTTGGCAAAAACACAAAACAAGCGAGAATGAGACAGAGCAGTGATGAAAAATAAATCCAACAAACTGTTTTATTAGCGCTTTCGGAGAGGACGATGCCTCTCCTTCTTCAGACAAAATGCAAGGCCAATTTAAGAACTTTTTATAGAAAAAGTAAACCCAATCATTCAGTTAAAATTACATTACACTGTAAAGTTCATTAAAAGGGAAACGTGAGCCCACACTTCCAAATAAATACAAAAACATAGCATGACAAGTCAACGACATGTTTACGTTCATCTCTAAATACAATGATGTACAACAACCATTCAAAGAGAAATACATTTATATAAATATATTGTTAATATATATTAATGCTATAAAGTTATCTGCTTAAGATGTCTAATGTGGGTATGGCTCATTATAATGTAAACTAAAGAGCCATTTACTAAGCCATATATTCTCTAGTAAGTCCCTTTTCATATGGTACTAGTCAAGGTGGTACTTATTTTATATTGTTATGATCCAATTTATTTTATTTTATTCTATATTTTGTTTTATTTTTAAGTATATTTAAGTTTTTGTTAAACACATTGCTTAATATATTGTTCAATATATTGGTTAATGTTTTAGCTGGTTCAGTTATATGGCTTAGTAAATGGCTCTTTAGTTTACATTATAATGAGCCATACCCACATTAGACATCTTAAGCCGATAACTTTATAGCATTAATATATATTAACAATATATTTATATAAATGTATTTCTCTTTGAATGGTTGTACATCATTGTATTTAGAGATGAACGTAAACATGTCGTTGACTTGTCATGCTATGTTTTTGTATTTATTTGGAAGTGTGGGCTCACATTTCCCTTTTAATGAACTTTACAGTGTAATGTAATTCTTAATTGAATGATTGGGTTTACTTTTTCTATAAAAAGTTCTTTAATTGGCCTTGCATTTTGTCTGAAGAAGGAGAGGCATTGTCCTCTCCGAAAGCGCTAGTAAAACATTTTGTTGGATTTATTTTTCATCACTGCTCCGTCTCATTCTCGCTTGTTTTGTGTTTTTATCCTAGGCAAAGTCATATACCCCTGGTAACTATCAAATTGACAACACACACCTAAGAGCTGACCCAGTAGTCAGGGACTTGGGGGCACAGATAGACAGTAATCTAGCCTTTGACCATCACATGTCTACAGTGGTGAGGAAATCATTCTATGTTACACAACTTGTAAACAAAGGTATGGCATCTATGGGAAGTCATTGTTCCACTGTATTCAGCATTCATCAGACCTATCATTGAGTACAATGCCCCCTTTGGTATGTACCTAACCAGTCATATCTAACAATTGGAATGCCCATAGAGGTTACTTACTAAAAGAATACATGGCATAAGTAACATGTCCTTTGCAGACAGCTTCAAGGCCCTGTCCCTGTATTCTTTCTCCTACAGGCTTTTGAAAGGAAATCTGTGCCTGGCATACAAGGCGTTGTGAGACCCCAATCATATGGAACTCCTGCATGTCTGTAAAACAAACAGCACCAGAATTATCCATGCTAAAGACTTAGACTTTGCCTGTGATATAAATAGGACCTGCAGGAGAGACGGGTTTGTATCCCAGATACTACCCCATTTCTGGAACAGGCTTTTCCCATCCATATGAAGCAGAGTTCCTTCCTAATCCAGTTTAAGTGCAACTTAGTTTGGATGGGGAACAGGAAGTTAATCCTTGTTTTTTCTCCTATGTCTCTAATACAAAAGCAGCCTGTAAATGGCTCATGTCCCAAGCCCCTACTTGTAAATGTTTCATCTCCCAAGCCCCTGCTTGCACTTATCAAGAGTACCAGAACTTGTTCGAGACGGATGCATGGCTAGGCTTAAAAAGGCCCTTGTGGTCTGTAGCCTAGTAAACACCTATGAACCCAAAGCAATTAATTTTATCTGATAGTAGTCTTAACCAACTTTTTAAAGAAACTTGATCATTTAGACCTGGGGGAATGGTGACATTAAAAAAAAACAGCTGCCACTAAAGTTCCCTAAATTTAAGATGATCAGAAAAGTTGTCTTCCTTAAATTATATTCTCCAGTATGAAAAAACTGAACGTTTGAAAATTTAAAGGTGCCAGTAGCCAGAAGTTCCCAGAGGGCTCCATATAAACTGGGTCTTTATTGCATAATCGAACTGTTGTATGATCGAATTTTTGAAAGTTGAACATTTTAACAGAGATTTCTGTACAGCGCGGAATGGGAAGATTTCCCTTTTCTGCACTGTAGTACGATCTCGGAGTTGGTATATTTAAAGAGTGGGTGGTGTGGGGGGCTGGGGTTCAGGGGGGCTTTCCCCCCTTGCTGAAAACATTCAGGTAGGTTATTTGTGTAGTTTATTTTTTTTATTGGATGTTTGAACTTTTAAAAGTTCGATCATATGATGTCGACCACATGACAGTTGAACTTTTGAAAGTTTGATTATCTAATATAGACCCTAACCTACATATATTAGTTGACTCTGTGTTCATAGGTTCATAGGTAGGTACTAGGCTATTGGCCCTAGGGCCCATAAAGCCTAGCCAAAAAATGTACCCTGGCTTTCGCCACCTAAGAAAATTATTTTCCTGTGCCCCTGTCGAGCAGAGCCACAGAAGTGATCCCCGGGGTGACTTTCCCATTTCCCATCCAATCATCAAGATTTTTCTTGAAAAGTGCTAATGAGGAGCTCTGTTTGACATAGATAGGTAGTCTGTTCCAGAGTATGGGAAGTCTCTGGGACAGGAATCTATCCCTCCAGCATGTTCTGTTTATTGTGGTGACAAGGTTTAGGTCCCTAGAGCGTGTTGCTCGGAGTGATTGGGATTTCTTTAAGTGGAGCATGTCCAACAGCTCTGGGTTTGACATAGCTTTGTATGTTAGGCAGAGATCACCCCTGAGTAGGCGATATGCGATGGAGTAAAGCTGTAGTTTTTTGAGACGGTCTGCATAGGGCATCTGTTTGAGGCCAGTAATCCTCTTTGTGAGGTATTTCTGTGGTCTTTCCAGTTGTTGTAGATGTCTTGTGAGATACATACCAAAAGGGGTGTTGTACTCTGTAATGGGTCTAATGAGTGATGAGTAGAGGGGAACAATGACCTCTTTTTTCTGGATGAGAATCATTTTGTGATGAGATGAGCCATGTAGAAGGATTTCCTGACCACTGTGGCGATGTGATTATCAAAGGAGAGACTACTGTCCACCTGTGTCCCAAGGTCTCATCACATTTTCAGCATTAAGTAGACTACCAGCTATGTGGTAGTTCATGGGTACAGAGTTTTTACCAAAGGGGATGACAATACACTTTTTGGCATTGAGCTTCAGGCCGTGGCTTTCATCTTTTATCTGAGATATTAATGATGGTTTCATTTTGCAGGATTTTTGAAAAGTAACATGCAAATGTAATTGTGTGTGAAAACGTAAATATTGTTATATCAAAGCTGTTTTGTCCATAGCTTTGAGAAAATACGAATATTTTATTGATGTATGTTTTGAGATCTCGAGTGGAAAGCTGTGATTTCCTGAGCCACATTCCCAAATACTACACTACAAGTATTTAATGTGTTACACAAACTGGACCACCACATATTCCTTTCATCTGTTTTCCCTGTTTTGTAAGGTTTGTGTTACCATTTTCTATGATTTCCATGGTATTTAATGATTGTATTGAATTATCTGTTGAAAAGGACTTTAGGTTGTTTCTGTAGGTTTTTCTGAATGGAGAGTCTTGCAAGTTATTTTTTGTTCTAACATACATTTTTGTAATCTCTTATTTTTTATCATAGTTTAGTAGTGCAATGAGGGTAACGTAATGAGTTGCAAGTGTTCTGTATAGTTATGTCTAGTCTTTGATAGTTTATGCTGTTGGGAATAGGGGGGGTTTTGAGTGTAATGCTATTTTCTGAATAGCTGTTTACAGTTAGAGTTCAATGTTGTGCTGTATTTTATTTTAAATTACTTCATTCTATTAAGACACTTTACTTCTAGTACTTTGACATTGGTGGGCAGTGTTTTGGAGGCTATGTGCAGTCTGTATGCTATGTGTGACGTTCTGTTTTATTTATTCATGTGCATGGGAGATGCTATCTCTGTTTTAGGATTATTTGGGTATTTCTTTTGAAATATGTGCAGGTTTGGGTTGCTTAGGTGGGCTAGGATGTTTGGCAGGTTATATACTTGGTTTCTGAATGTTGTGTGTGCAGTGTATGATCTTTTATAGGACTTTTAGTGAATAAGCCTAAGTATGCCAGATTTAGGAGGTTACAAGTATTGGTGATTACATTATTGATGTACATAAACTTTTGATGATTAGACAAGAGTGTGGATAAACAAAATTCTTTACATAATGCTCCATATATATTTTTTATCACACCATTTTTGCCTTAAGTGCTTCCATTGAGTTATTGACCAACAAACCACTGATGAACCCACTAGATGAGGACAACCACTCAAAAATCAACCCCTTAAAAAGTGTAAGCATTTATTTTTTTGCATGGCAAAACCCCTGACAAAAAATGTATATATCAACTGCATGGTTGCATAAACAAGAAGGGAGAAAATCCTAAAATAAATGAATCATTGCCAGCACTCACTTAGAAACCATGCTGGCAGCGATATCCTGTGGAAGACAGCGATCAGAGAGTTTAACTTTGCTGGCTTGCGCTTGGTGAGTTGGATCCCATTTGTAATTAGAGGACTAGCAGAGCACCAGTCATAAATATGTGAGGAACAAAGGGGTCTGCATTGTACAGATATTGCCACACTCTGAGGGGCTGAATGGCCTTACAAGTTACTGGGAGTGAGAGATTGCCTGTACAGTACACATTCCTGACTGCATTACTGTGTTTAAGGAATTGATGTCTCCATTTTATATGCATTAGAATTTAAATTAAGTGGCTTAGGCAAATAAACCTTGTTTATTTGATACTGTATTTTAATGTTACAATGCTCCCTCAACCAAAGGTTACACATGATTTTAAGTAGTAAAATACAACACTTTTCTGTCTAGATTTTAAAAGAGCATACTGCTACATTCATGCTGCTGTACAAAGAAATCCATCTTTTTAAGACATTATGAATTATGAGCCATGTATTTATGAATTCAGTTGCATCTTTGTATGTTTGACAGTTGTAAATAGGCAAGTATTTTTTTTGAAAAACTGTCCTGCTTCCTAATTGTATGGAATTAAATAATGATGTCATAATATCACTACACGACAAAAAAGTGATGATGCAATTGCTGTGCTGATATCTTTTCTTAAACTCCTGTCTCTATGCTGTTATCTACACAGTCCCCATCAACCTATTTTTTTACCCCCTCCCACAAGCATTCTGGGGGTGTCAAAATCCTTTCATATGCGAAGTGAGAGGAGGGCCCTTCTTTTTCAGAGACAGTGTCCCTAGGAGTTTCTGCTGGAGTGGGGTCTATACCACCCCTTTAAAAGGACAAGAGTTGAGAGTTAGCTTCTTATATGTATGGTGGAGGGAGATATTTACATATTTAATAAAAGGAAAGGCATTAACTGGTACAGAGTGGGCACAGAGTCATGAGCATCACCACCCTTGCCTGTCCACCAAAGGCCCCTTCGTACTACTGAACAATTGGTAGCCTTTAACAGCTGAGGAACACTCACTGGTCTTCACAAGTACTAGTTTGTGGGAAACCATCCCCTAATTGAAATGAGCAAGCCAGCATAAGTCCTGTGCAGATGCTGCAGTGCCCAAGCTTCAGGTCCAGTGGGTCACAGTCAGCCCCCCTCCAGTGGTACAGGACAGGGTGTGAGATCTTTGTTCCTTGTTCATGTCATCGCTTTGTATAGTGGAATGGTGCAGTAGCTTTACTTTATAATGGTTGGTGGTGGTCCCATAAGACAGCATGTCAAAAAGTATATTCCATAAAGGTTAAAAAGGATAGGTAAGCTATAAAATATTTGCCAGATTTGTGAAAAGAGGGTTTACGCTGTGAGCCATTGAGAAGTTTTCTTTTTATTGCCATGGGTTTTATTCCTTTATTTTCTGCTTGTGTAGTGTGTGACTGGGAGAACTGGCTACTTAACCAGCCAAACCTCCTACATCATCCCAGTAAAGAGGGTTGTCTGTAGTTAAAAATGTATAAAAGAAATGTAAGCTTGCAACTTTGGCAGTTAAGAATAATTCTTTATTAAGCATTCCAGAATCTCAGTTTAGTAATGTGAATTCATAGTACATCCAAAGGGAAGAGAAATATTATTTAGCATCTGTCCAGGAAAAACGTTAGTATCAATTCAAATTGTCATAATGATGGAATCCAGTCAAGCATTTATTTCACTTTCCTTTACAACTTAATACATAGCAGACTCCATTGTTGTAGATGGGTAAAGGAGTGACTGTTACTCAAACTACCAGCGTTTGCATTTGATGGAGCTGACATTGGGCTGGAAACGTGTGCTGCTGCTGTAATGGCCTGTCTGCCATCCAGAGGAGAGGGCTGGGGTGTCTGCCTGCAAACACTCGGCATGGTCCAGCACCTTTGCAGACCAGGGATCATGAGTAGGTGCAGTCTACAAGAAGGGCGTGACTGTTTCATCCCATACAAGAAGGGTTGTATACAACCATCATACTTCACTTCCTTAGTTGCTTGTGCTGGAGATACTAGGACCTAAAGAAAAATACCTAGTCTCATGTGGGGAAGACGACACCACTTGTGACTGGCTCAGCTTTCACCTTCTGGGGAAAGAAGAGGCTGTGGATGTCATTTCAGCAGGAATGACTGAGCTGATTAAATAGTGGGGTGAAGGGCACACACAGAAAAAGACTGGATACAATCTTTTGTAATTATTTAGCCTAAAGCATGGCTTGTATACATTTCCTGTGGTGAAAATGTTTATGCAAGTCCCCATTCTTTGCCACAGGACTTTTCTGTGAGAAACTATTGCCATCCAGAGGTAGCATTCTCGCAGCAACATTTGTCTTAAAATTCTCCTTAGCAGCAGAATCCAGTGAAAATTCAGGTAGTTAAAAAGAAAAAAAATAAGGTGTAGTATATTCAGCCTTGCTCTATAATATTAATAATAAAAAAGTAAAATAATCTGTCCATCCTTTTCAGTTATGCACGGTGCTTCTCTTACCAGCCTCTCCAATAGTACCACTACCAGCTTACAGGCAGTAGGTAAGTGAGGGTGGAAGGAATCCAATTATAGGCACAGGTAGCAGCTCATGTGATGAAAAAACTATTAGAATGTCATGCAGATAAGACTGTTAACTATTTGAAATCCCATGATTCCTTCTTAATATATGTTAAACAGCTGTACAAAGAAACCCCTTATCAGAGAAACTAACGTCTTATTTAGAGTTCAATATTCCCCTGATTTAACGGACCTTCACAAAGTTGTAGATTAATAAATAAATAAAAAGTAAGCTTAGCGGTATGTTATGACAGCCTGTCCAAGAATACTGTTTTCAGTTCATGAAAACCCTAAGTCTTCAATGTGTGGCAGTCAGTTTCTCAGCCTCTTTAATTGAGTTAACTACATAGATGAGAGGAATCTTGCTGTCCATCATGTAGTCACCAAAGAACATGCAATCTGTGTTTTCCATCCTGATCAATCTTGTCCTCCCAGACCTTTTTCCATTTTCACTGACCTTGAACAGCCTACCTTCTTATGCTAATTTTAATTTCCATTTCCACAAATTCATACACCACAATTTGGGATAATCCTTAAAAAGCATATTTGTTGCTACATTCCAGATGAAAAAAACCCCTCAATTAAACATCTGGGAATGTCAGTCCGTAGTGTCTCTTCCACTGTCATAATTCCTTAACTACTTTATAAACTGTGCTGAATGTTTTCAGAAAATTTATGATCCTAAAACACAAAACAAGCTTATGTAGTACATATCTTTCCAGTCTGACAACACTATCACAGCATACCAAGAAATAAACCACAACAAAATTACTCCCGGTTTTCCATAATCTTGTTCAGTTCCAGATAAAGGTAACATATAAGCTTTTGAGGTCTGTGTTTGACTACCAAACTGGAATAAATGTGAACTACGAAATACAGAAAGAAAAACTTCAAAAGGGACAATCCGCGAATTAGAACAGCATAAATAAAAACTACATTGAATGGCCGTAGTTGGCCAACAACCAGGAAGAAATGCAGTACTTAAGGTAAGTGAAGGGAAACTTTTTAAATTTTCCCTTTTCCTCACAGTAGTGCAGTCTTGGAGTTGTATATATATAGTTGTGGGGGGTGCAGCCCCCCACCTTGGTTGGTTGTGTGTGGCAATGTTAGCTGACTATGGCCATTTGATGTAGTTTCTTTTCATTGATTGTCCCATTTGAAGTTTTTCTTTGTGTTTAGCAGTTTGCATTTATTCCAATTCAGTAGCTGAAGATAGCCCCATGCTTGCATACCCATTGATTTCTTATAAAATCAGAGTCTTCCTCACTTGTATGATATGTTTTAATCTCACATTTTTCCTCCTTTTCTTATTTTCATCATAGGTTCATAGGTTCGTAGTTTAGTACTAAGCTAACTGCCCTTGTGAGCCATTTAAGCCTAGCCAATTATCCCTTGTGAGGCTCAAACCCTGCACCTTGTGTTTGTAAGGCAAACAGCTTAGCCATTAACCCACCCTCAAAACTAGTTGCTGTTCGATTTAAACAGATTGAGACCTATTTTTCCTCAGCGTTATTGCATAGTTCACAAAATCTGTGCTTTAGTTGTAGTATGATATCATATTGTCCTTCAAAAAGTCACAAGTGTCTATCTAAGACTCCAGCTGTATGGCATATTTGACAATTGCTTTAGCTCATAATCATGTCAGGTGGAGTCACCACATCTTTTGTCCAAAACCCAATAGCTGTCTTATCATATTCTTTGTGTCCAAACTGAGCTGCATGTATGACATCAGTCTGACTTTCCATCTTCTCTTCCAAAATCACCCCTTCTTCCTTTTGTTGGCAAATTTTATGGTATAAGTGCATTATGATAATAAGATGTGCGAATATTGTCAACCTCACCTTGATTCTGGACTGGCATTTTGGGGTGGGATGGATACTAGGCAGCTGCCAAGGGCCTCCACCCTTTGGGAGGCCCTCAGTTACTGTAAAATAGAGGGGGGAAACACATGGATACGTTTATGTGCACAAACGACACTCTAGGTTCTTGGCAACATGCAAATGAAAGACAGAATTTTTATTACTTGGAAACACTTATGTTTGTGTTTTCAAAGTAACAGCAAACTTGTGCATCTGAAAAAAGTCATTTTCATGTAAAAATTGATATTTTTATATCTGACGACATATTAAAAAAATCCACCAACCACACTGACATAGAAATCCAAAAATGCACAAAGAAAGCATAAGGCTGTTCGCCACCTTCATTTATTTTCAATAACACGTCAGTCTGGTAGCTTGGCCATTCGCCTTCATGGGATAAGTTACTTCCAGACAAAGTAACTTTTTATACAGGTTGCACCCAGTTAGCACATATTAATTAAACAATTTAAATAATTTATATCAATTAAATGTCCTTCTTACTTGTTATTTTAAGTAACATCATAAATAACATCTTAAACACTACCTTATAGAAAACATATCTTATACATAATATTCCTGTTCCGTCAAATATTTTTCAAACAACTTGCTAATTAACAGATGTATGTTTTGTCCTCTGCTTGAAAACTGAAGTAACGATGTGTTTGGCTTTGTTTTATTGGTATTTCAGTAGAATAGCAGACATACTTTTCAGTGGATTACATAAGAGCTTTATGACCCACCTGAGCTGCTGTGCCACTGACTCTGGCAAATGCAGACTTATTATTTCATATGCCATATGTTACCTCCCAGGGACATTACTGCACTGCACTGCATTGTTAGTAGGGAAACTTGAATCCATGCAGCTGTTTTGCCATACCTAGAGTTGCCTGCTTAAATATTATTTTGTAAATGTCCGTAAAATCAAATAACTGCTAATCATTTATCTAATTCCTTCACTCTGCATTCTTATCCATTTGGAAAGACATACCTTTCACTGAGCACGCACACTGCCATGTAAATTCAAGCAGCAGATATTAAATCACCATCAGAGGTGGGTTGCCTATATGACTGGAAAGGATCACAGCATGGTAGCACATGCAGTAATATTCATATAAAAATAAATGGTATGTTATTGTTTTTTTTAATGGGGGTATATGCAGGCATCATGGGGTGGGAATTTTTGAAATATAAAAATAGAAGAGGCATTGAAATCTGAGCGTCAGTGTTTGTTTGATCGCATGCTAAGAGGGATGCAAAAAAAACATGCAGAAATATGTAAACATAGGTGCACTCTCCTGATCTGGTAAAGTGGGTAACTGGAGCATGAAAAAAAACTGTTTAAGAAGTGTATGGGAGGGATTGGGGGTTGTACAACTGTGTTGGAGCAGTTTCTAGAGATCAGATTAATAGTGCCATTAGAAGGGATATTTTTGGTGAAAGATATCCATCTGAAAAATGTAAACACTGCTGAGATTTGACAGTTGTATCTAATGAAGTGCATGAATGTGATCATAATTTGTTTTTACTGTTCACCATAGTCAGTCATTGGTGTATTGGTGTATAATAGATGTCTCTATTTAGTGGTGTGGACAGTGGGCAGGGTGTGTATAAGGGTAACTGCTCATTAGCGCAGGGGTGTACCTACAATTTATGCCATGTCACAGCACTTTATTCTTTGGTTTGCTTGTGGTTGTGGGTGGTTTCTTCCATATAGAGTCTACATGTATTCCCTGAGTCTGTGTGGACTCTATTCGGGTAGTCTGGTTTCCTTCAGCACTTCAGTAACTTATATTAGGCCAGTATGTGTTCCTTTTATTTGCCAATACAGGACTGGCCTTAGCATTTGCAGGTCCCATTCCGGACCATTTTGGTGAGACCCCTCCCTGGTCCCCCATCTACCACCTCATCTCTCCCTCCACTTGCTGGCTTTATGGGCTTAAGACTGTTTCAGATTTTGTATCAGGAATATATGCCATTACTGTGTATTAAAATAAAGCAATATGTTTACTAGCTTTTGTTTTGTCATAAGACATGTTAAAATCTGGAGTAAACTACTGGACTCCTGGATTACACCTTGAGCCAACATGTCCTGTAGTTCCTCCATCATGTTCTGCTTAGCTCATTCAGACACACTGTAAAGAGCTTGTTTGATTGGCCACTGAGATCCTCTGTCGACATGGTGTTTCACCAGATGGGTGCCTCCGACTTACCAGTAAACATCTTCCAAACCTCTGTAGTACAGCCCGAATATCATGGGTAGGAGAGAGATGCACTTTCCCCTTGTTCACCAACCCACATTTTTTTTTTTAAATTTTGCTATATTTTATTTTTGTGCATTTTCTGTCTTTCTCTCCTTTCCTGACTTGCCTTCATTTCACTCGTGCCTTACTCTCCTTCACACCCCATGCCCAGCAGTTGTACATGGTGGATTTTTATATTATTTTCTCCATGGAAACATTATACTGTATGATGTTATAACAGCAGTATTTTGCTACTTATTTTACTGATTTGAATTTTTGTATCACCTCTACTTACCATTGTGTTCATTTACGCTGTGTAGTATCGTGATTTGTACTTCTTTACATGCTTGCTCTTACATTGCCACACTGTTGCACTGATATTGATTAATGTTTTTTGGGTTGTTTCCTGCTGTGTTACTGTTTTAAAGAAAAGTGAATCATTTTTTATCCACCTCTGTCTCCCACTACTTGGCACATACACCTCATGTTTCACTTCTGTGGGAATAGTTTGCTCCTAGATGTAACTACAATAAGCATTTCTCTACCATAGTGCTGAATTGGTAACATTGTCAAGTCTTAGTGATAAAAAGTTACCTGATATCACAGTATCTGAGCATCTTGTGCAAACTAGTGATCATTTTCTTGCTGTCTGAGACTGACTATTCTACAGTTATTTCTTGTAACTTTATTCATTAAACAACCACATATTAGCAAGAGAAGCAAAAGAAAACAGTACCTCTATTAATCAGTCTTTAAGCCTGGTCTTGCTTTCTGATACAGTAACTAGAGTGGTAGATGACTCCAGATGGTTAATCAAAACAGTATGAGGTTGAAAACTCTGAGCCATCATCAATGGCAGTTGATTACTATATTTTGTTGTAGTGCCCCTTGGGCAAATCTCTGAGTCGTGGAAGGCATAATGACCCTGCCAAAGCCTAATGTGGAACCTCATGGTCCGACTGACCTAGGGCTGTTCCTGTACACACACGTGTGTGCATGTTGATACACTGCTGCATTGTCCACAGCTTGACCTAAATGTAAAAATAAAGACAGAGACAGACCACACACGTCCAAACCTACCGATGATGCTTCCATTAAGCTAGTCGTCAATTCTCCGGTACTCAGTGAGGGGCTTTCACAGCCCCTGATGCCCACTTCTGTTGATTTGCAGGCCGCTACTGAGACTCTTTCGGAGTCTGGTATGCCGCAAAACTCTTCTGCGACTAAGGATCCTGCGGTCGTCTCTATCTTGGATGGGTCCGGAGCCGCTGAGCAGGCACCGGCTTCCAAGGAAGTCCTTCGCACTACCGAATCTCGACACAGACCGGCGACTTTTTTCGCAACTACCATTCTTTAAAAACTGAGTTTCTTAGGCCCAGGGTATGAACCACACCCAAGAAACCGACGACCCACTCTCAGGTGCCTGCTACTTTGCCTCGGTTTCAAATGTTTAAAATGGCGGAAGACCTTATCATGCTGATCAGGGGAAGCCAAGCTGCCCCATCCAAAAGGAAAAGAGATCTGTCCCCTGTAGTTTTGTCTGAACAAGTGTCAGATGAATCTGATGCATCTGAATATGAAAACATGCAACCCCTCTCCACTTACAAGGATTCTGATGCAAAGGATTCCATTCCTTCAGCCTCTCCCCCAGAGGATTTTTCCTTTGGGGAAACCGTGCATACTTTAAGGGAGCATTTCCAATGGGAGAGTCAGGACTACCCTCAGTCTAAAAAGAGCCTCAGGGAATTCCTGGATCTTCCACAACACAGACCCTTGACCATCCCCCAGTCCTGGATGTTGTGGAGGATGTTTTCCTCAAATTCAGCTTGACTCCTGATGCCCTTCCTCCAGCTCCCAGAAAACCAGACAGGTACTACAGAGTCCCTGACTCGCACAGATATATTTTTAAAAATCATTTCTCAAGGGCCAAAAGGGATTAAAGCAACCTCTGCTAAGAATCCCACTCCCTCAGACAGGGATTCCCGAACATTGGACAGATGGGGTAAAAAAAGTATACACCTCAGCTACTCTTGCTATCAGGGGCTAAATTGTCAGTTCCATATGCTGAAATTTCAGCAACATACCTTGGAACTCCTTAAACAAAAAATGTCTTCCTTTCCTGCTTGGGCAGAATCTAAAGATTTACAAGAGTGAATACATTCTGCAAGTCAAGTAAGTAAACACTCTTTGCACTGTGGTTTTGACACTCTAGAAGCTTCTTGCAGTACAGCAGTCACTGGATCTGTCATTAGAAGGCATGTATGGCTTAAGGAACAGCCCCTGCCAGACCATATCAAATCTAAATTGTTGGATCCCCCCCTTGCACAAAGATAACTTATTTGGCACTAAGGCAGAAGAAGTCTTAAAAAAGATGGAAGAAAAAGCAAAATCTATGCAAACAGTTAAGGATTTCTTACAGGTCCAGCAGGCATTGTCCCTCCAAACATTGGTCCTTTCCTGCTCCCAGTAAACCAGCCCAGCCTAGGCCCCATGGAAACAGACCCCCCCTAGAGCGCAGTCACAGGGAATGCAGAAATCTAAGCTTCAAAACCACCCCCTCCCTCTGCCCACCTTCACTTACCCCTAGGAGGAAAACTGTCCTTTCACTCAATCACCTGGGCCACCATTACCAAGGACCACTGGTTTCTGAACACTGTGTCTCAGGATACAAATTTTCTTTCCACACCCTTCCAACCCCAAAAGGGTTCCCAGATCTACCTCTAAATCAGTGGGCAGAGGCTCAAAAGCAAATCCTTTCCCCTGCTCTCTGAGGCAGTAGAGCATGTTCCTGTAGAACAGATAGGCCAAGGTTTCTACTCCAGACTATTTCTGGTACCCAGAAAAGAGGGCACCTGGCGCCCCATCCTCGATCTATCCATTCTAAACACCTTCCTGGTGATCCCAAAATGCTCACCCTCCAGCAGCTGCTACCCATGCTCTCCAAGGACGCTTGGCTAGCCACCCTAGATCTAAAAGACCCCTACCTTCACATTCCTATCAGGGAATCATGCAAGAAATATCTTCACTTCAGGGCAGGACCTCAACACTTTCAGTTCTCTGTGCTTCCCTTTGGCTTATCTACTGCTCCCAGAGTTTTCTCAAAATGTCTTGCTCCGGCCAATGCCTTTTGCAGACAAAGAAATATTCAGATTTACCCATACTTAGACAATGACCTTATTCAGGCAGACAGCCAGGAAAAGTTGCTCAAGCACCTGGCCTTTGTAAAGACCCTCTTAACCTCTCTAGGGTACACAGTCAATGAAAAGAAATCCAAGCAGGTGCCTACCCAAAGGGCAATCTTCCTGGGAGCAAGTCTGGACACAGCATCCCAGATGGCATACCTTACACAAGAGACAAATTTTCCTGGCAACCTACTTCTCTCTACTAGCCACCAGGCCCCAGCTAACTGCAAGGAAGATCCTGCAATCTCTGGGGATCATGGCATCTTGCATACTACTCATACCATATGCCAGACTGTATATGAGGAAATTTCAATGGTACCTAAAGAGCCTTTGGTGTCAACACTCTCAAGACCTGGAAACTCTTCTACCTGTAATTCCTTGCCTCAGAAAAGATTTTTTTTGGTGGGCAACAGCATGCTCCCTCAACAAGCCTCTGCCATGCAACTACACCTGTTCCTACCAGGCTCTCTCAACTCTCTGACAGACCAATTTAGCAGAAATCTTCTGGACCCACACAAGTGGCAACTCAACAGAAGTACCTTCACCCTAATAACTCAGAAATGGGGAACTCCGACAGTCGACCTCTTTGCTTCCCACACCAACCCATCAGCTCAGCAGATTCTGCACCAGGGAGCATCACTGCATGGCTTGTAAAGTGGATGCACTGTCCTTCCCCTGAGTCAGTCTATCGGTCTTTGCCTTTCCTCCCCTACCTCTCATCCCCAGGGTACTGCTCAAAATAAGGGAGGAAAAACCAAGGATAATTCTTATAGCTCCAGACTGGCCCCGGCAACAGTGGTACCCCTTTCTGCGCAGCCTGTCCCCGCTGCCTCCATTCCATCTTCCTCAGATTCCAATCCTCCTAACCCAGAGGGAAGGGGAATTCATGCATCCCCAATTGCAGACACTCAGTTTGGCAGCTTGGCTTATTCCCTAACCCCGAACCAATCTACCAGCCTCAGTAAACAGGTTCTGGATGTTGTCCATGAGGCCAGACGCCCTAGCACCAGAAAATCTTATGTTGATAAATGGAAAAAGTTCTGCACCTGGATTCAGGCTAAGGGACCCAATACAGCACAGCCCTCCCTCCCTCTCATCCTGGATTATTTAGCTGACCTACTACACAGTGGCCTCTCTTTCTCCTAGATAAAAATTCATGCATCTGCTATTTCTGCTCATTTTCATCCTGAGCAGCCACTTTTCTCACACCCTTTGGTCAAACAGTTCCTAAGAGGGGCTAGCAACTTGAGGCCACCCAGAAGGACACCAACACCAGCTTGGGACCTTGACTTTTTATTGGAAAAGCTCACCCTGCCCCCTTTCAAACCAGCTTCCTCTGCAGAGCTAAACTTTCTCTCCTGGAAGACAGCATTCCTTCTGGGCATCACTTTAGCCAGAAGTGTCTGAGCTGCAAGCACTCATGGCTGTGGAATCCTTCATCATCTTCCATACAGACAGGCTATCCCTCAGGACTAACCCATCCTTCATGCCCAAGGTGGTCTCCAGTACGGCTCTCAACCAATCCATTAATTTGCTCACCTTTTTTCCTAATCCCCAGAACAAGGGGGAAAGGATTCTTCACTCTCTAGATGTGCACAGACAGCTCAGATACTATCTGGACAGGACTAAATCCTTCAGAAAGACTGATCAATTGCTGGTTAGCTTTGTTACGGGGCGGAAAGCAAAGCCATCTCCAAGCAAACCATTTCCAAATGGATAGCACACTGCATCCATTTCTGCTACAAACAGCATGGAAAGCCTCCCCCCAAGGGGGTCAGGACTCACTCCACCAGAGCAGCCTGTACCTCTGCAGCTTTCCTCAGAGGAGTCCCCACCAGGGACATCCTGGAGGCTGCCACCCGGACATCTGTTCACACTTTTACCAAGCATTACCACAGGCCTCTTTTCTCCAAATCCAGGGCAGGGTTAGCCTCTGCAGTATTGCAGGGCATCCTAGGCAGCCCCTAGCTTCCTTGACTGCCTCCACCCATCTCCTCAGCTTTGGGAATCTACACAAATGTGATGACTGCAACAGTGAAACATGAAGAACATAGTACAGTTGTGTACACTTTCCATAAATGTAGATGTTGGAGTGTATTCACTGTTGCAGTCCTGGTTTCCCTCCCTCCATCCCCCTTTCTCTTCTTGTTACTTTTCTTCCTTGTTGGTCTCCTTTCCTTACAAGGGACATTTTGGTATTTATCTTCCACTGTTGGGGTTCTTCCACCAGAACCTGGCCTACTACTTTGGGGGCTCCTGACAGGTTAGGGCAAGAAAAACTGATGTAATGGCATTGGCTGCCTTACTTTATACCACTGACGACCTTACTTTATACCACTGACGACCTGACGTCAGTCCTCAAGCGACAGCAACCGACACAGAAATACTAAGTCTCTGGTATTCGGGCCTGCCAAGGGCTACCCTGGCAGTGATAACCCAAATGTGATGACTGCAACAGTGAATACACGTGAACATCTACATTTATGGTAAGTGTACACAGCTGTGCTTTCAGAATGTTGCTGCTTCAGTACTCCATGGACATTGAGTAGCAAAAATCTCGAGGAACACAGCTGTTGAGTGATACCTCAGTATTCTGTACACAGTGAAAAGTGTTTCAACTGTACAGCTGCTTGGGAAATTTAGTCTGCTCATTAAAGAGGAAATACAGTTTGTGGGGAGAATTTTCTTATCAAAACTGTAAACAGTGTTTACCTTTTCTCATATGTTTCCATAAAAAGACTGATTTTTTTTTTTTGTTTTATTAAGTCAGCTTTGTGACATAGAGGGGCAAAGCCTTGACATGACCCCAGGTCTCCTGAGTTACAGTAGCAAGTAGGTCAAGGACTGGAGGTCTCTGGGGGAGGGGATTAGACAGAATGCCAAGGCATTTGTTGGTTTGATTGTTTTTCTGGGAGAGGAGACAGACATGCTAAAGAGGCATTCACTGTTGCTGGAAAAAGGAGGGTGTGGAAATCGGCAGTAGCTGGGCAGGTATGTGAATTGGAACCAAGACAGATACATCACTTTAAGAGTGGGGGATTCCCTTTGCAGCGTTCGTTTGCTCACCCATATGCAGAGCATGAAGAAAGCCAGCATGTCTGAGAGTTAGAATGGAGTTGAAAAAAATTAATACCTTGTGCCACATGACACCACCACTCCTGGATTGTTTGACTATCATGCCTAGGGCAACAAATGCTCTATAGGGTTGTAACCCCAGTGGGGAAGTAATGAACCTGTAAATCGGAAGGAAGGCTGTTATCATACCTCTTAAGTATCTGGATTTTCACAGAATGTCCATATTTTTCCTACATATTTTTGGTCTGTTCCTCATAAAATTTCTGGTTTTCTGCCATGTCACTGAGGATTGAAGTCACTGAATAATGACATACATTTGAATTTCAGATTTCATATACTTCAGAAAATGCACGCTAATACAAATCATGTTGTTCTAGCAATTTTCTAAGTTATTTAAAATCTGTCTCTGTTTTGGGGCCTTTGTCCCTCTTTTGTTTTAAGCTTTGTCCAGATTTTTTTGTGCCAAGATGTTGAGAGGTATGACTGTTATGCCTAGAGGTGTAGTAGTACAAAAACCAACGTTTTGACTAAAAGTAAAGGCAGAATCCATATTAGGGACAGAGGAGATATTTCAGACTTGCCCATTGATTTATTTGTAATGCATTATTGAATTGGGGCGTATTTTTGCAGTACAGGAACAATTTTATGCACAAGTATTCAGGACTATGAAATAGTTTGTCTTGCCCATTTCATATAGATATATGCATATAGGGAGACTTATTTGAGAGGGAGGGGCATAGTATTGCTTTAATTGTTTCTCAGTATGACTTAGAAATGCATTGCTGAAAAGGGAACATCGTTGTATGGCAAACACTTTGAAGTAACCTGCTTTTTTACTAAGTGCTAGTCCATTGCTTTGCTTATTATAAAACTAAAGTTCTGTTCACATAAAAAATGAAATGCAATTCATGGTTGTGAAGTACAGCCTCAAGCACTTTTTAGTCAGATGTGATGCTACCCATGAAAATATCTAGTTATTTAAAAAGTTGAAAAATATGAAGTAAAGTCTTCTGGGAGCTTTAATTCATGAAGGAGATTTTCTTGGACATTGATGTTATTACCCAGCACCTTTACATGTTGTTTTCTCTGGGGAAACTTGCTGTAGCTCTGCAAGTCATGAGTCGTTAGCTTCCTGACCACTGGTGAGGTGAAAAGACCCCACTGGTAAGCAGTGACTCACAAAGTAAAAACCAGGAAGCTCAGCTAGCTATTGAATTAGCCTAATTGTGCAAGGTTTACTCATTGTCCTACATTTTTCTCTTGTGTTCCTGTTTGGAATCCTGAGGCATTGCCGAAAAAAAAAACGATTTGTTTTAGCAGTTGGCTTTATATAACAGTGTTGTAAAGAATGCATTTGATTGACTCGCCATTGAAGTGCATTCCATTTGCTTGAACTTGTTTTGTCCCAGCATGTTTTTTTTTTATTTTATTCTTGTAAAAAGAGCTGATCATCTTTGTGTCACCCTTAGTGCTTGCATCCTTTTCATTTTGCCACAAACTGTGTATGTCTGAGACTTTGCTTGACTAGCTAGTACAGTGAACTGCAGTAGATGTCCTCCCATATCAGTGCTGCAGTATTCATCACCTCTGGGATCTCCTGCCACGACTAGCCCAATGCTCAGCCAGTGTACAACTCGGAGCGTTGAATGTCCGACTGTGCTCCCCATGAGAATGTGGGACATAAAGGTGACTTACATACACTCCCAACTCATAACTTCATTCCCGCCATTCTGAAAACTGTTATCATACATCAGTCTGAACTCCCTTCACTTTGCTGGTTATATCGGTTATACCAAGCCTGTATTTTTCAAATAAGTATCCCGTTGGGGTTTTTCTTTTTTCTTACATTGTTCCTTGGATTACATGTCATCCAAGAAAGGAAAATGTCAATGTGGGAGGCAGATTCTACATAATGACTGCCATGATATGTGCCTGTTTTGCTTAGCTGCTTCTCACAACCACACTCCGTGACTATCTTTCAGGATTTTGTATCAAGACTTTGCATAGCCACCTTTCTTCACTTTCCATTTACCTTGAGAACAAACGTCTCAGCTCCATGGTAACTTGGCAGATTCTGCTTGCTGAGGTGCAACCAGCACTTAGAAGGCCAAGAAGTCTAGGCCTGAGTATGCTGCTGTCCAACCTCCACCAGACATCTTTCTTGAGGTGAGTGAGAACCCAGAGGATGGTTCAGCATTGCCTTCGGTTTCTTCTGGCACTAACGTGTTGGAGGCTGACACTGAACGTCTTTCTCGCAAGTGCCCAGAGGTCTTGCAACTGTCCGCCACTGATTATTTCCAAGGGGCCTAGAGGGATTCCAAACATCCTTGTTAGGAAAGAGGTGCTTGGTATCTTAATTGAATCCAGGCAGAGGTCCAAACCTCTGTTTCATCAGAGAGAACATCTCTGTGAAGAAAATCCAGAAGATTAAACATGTGGTATGAGACCCATGGAGCCACAAAGTGAATAGTAGGACTTTATTGAAGGCCTTGTTCAGTGCTTTGATGGCCTTGAAGCCTCTTCAAGGGGTTCCAGTTCCTTCTCTTCCTTGGCCCTCTACCCTTAAGAAGGCTAGGGACCTGGATTCTTTGGATGAGGATGCTGACTCTGAGACTGACTCCGTAGCCTATTCCTCGCAATTGCTTTCATCTTTAGATTATGGTTCTGAGGAGGAGGAATCTGTCAGTCCCAATTCTTCTTTGGAGAAACTGTCCTGTGGTGACATGGTCCTGTGTAGGATGGAGCATTTCAAATTGGACTGCTGTCAAGGATCAAATGCAGCTGATGCATCTTTCAGGGCTGCTGCCTCTGGCTGAGTGATGTGGCACAGTTCTTGTCTTCTCTTTCAGGCTTTGCCAAATGATAACAAAGCAAAACTTCTAGATGTTTACTTGGGTTACCACAGTTTGGTACTGTTGTGGATGAGCTTTTCAAGACATTACAGGATCAAGATAAGGTCATTTAAGATTGGAAGTAGATTTTTGTCACCCCATTCCATTCCCAAGTTTCAGAGGAAATATCCTAGTAAAACTGCTTTTTTACATAGACTGCCTAGATATTCTTCCAAAGGTAAGAAGGCCCCTAGCAGTGTTTTTTCAGATAAGCCTACTCACTCAGGCCCCAGAAGCAGTCCTTTTCTAACAAATCTGCAGCCATCTGACTGTCTACTCTCCCTTCCTCTCAGCCAGATGTTCATCGTGCATTACAGCTGCAGTAATCACATATGGGTTTTCAGCCGTCAGGCGGTCCCTCGGTCGGCCGAATTCCAAAGTCTTGGTCCGGCGTCGGCTGTTGTCGCGTACTCTTCTGACGTCAGGAAGGCTAGAGTATATAAGACACAGCCGACGCCATCTTCTCCAGTCTTTTTTGCCGCGTGGTGCCCGAAGCAGAAGCAGTTCGCAAGTGCCGGTCGGCCAGCTCCTGAATTACGAAAAATATTTGGAACCGAAGTCTTCATTAAAGCTAAGTACCCCGTTGGGGAATCTTTTCTTGCCTCAGACCGATGTCAGAAAAAGTTAATAATTGTATTTCTTGTGGGAAGCAAATACCGCATAAGGATTTCCATTCCCTTTGCATACCTTGTTTGGGCCCAGACCACGACGTCTCAGGCTGTCGCTTTTGCGCTACCTTCAATAAACGCACTATCAAGTGTCGGGCGGAGTTCGCCCAACACTTTTTTGGTAAAGCGTTTGATTATAAAATGTCGTCGGATACTCCGACTACCGCTTTGCCCAAAAAACGCAAAGAAAAGGACCGCCAGGCGAGGACCGCGGACTCCACCGACACCACGCCGAAACAGGCTCCACGTGGTCCGGTTCTCAGTGAGACGCCTTTGCAGTCCCTGACTACCGACGACACTCCCTCGGCGGGGTCTTCTGTACCCGAGACCGCTGGTTCTTCGGCCCTTTCCCAGACTACAACCGAAGCCCCTGCTTATGTCGAGCCTACTAATGTGGACAGATCTGCATCCACCCATGGTGTATTTAGGCCTTCATCCTCTTTCTCTATTAAGGCCTTCACTAAATCCAAAACAGCCAGGCATCATACTAGGCCGGCTACACAAGGCCCATCACCTGGGCCCATTCCTAAGAAACACATGCTTAAAATGGCTGAGGATCTTATCACTCTTATCAGAGGCTCCCAGGCCCCTCCGGACAAGAGACCCAGAGTGGAGGAGGAATCTCCCTCTTCTGACCAGGGATCCATTTTATCAGAGCATTCTGATGCTGAAGAGCACTCTTATTCCCCTTTTGAGAATTCGGATGCAGAGCAGTCTATTCCTTCTGTATCACACCCTGAGGATTTTTCTTTTGGGGAAACCTTGCACACCTTGAGGGAGCACTTCCACTGGGAAGGCCAAGACTTTTCAGACTCCAAGAAAAGGCTTAGGGAATTTCTCTGGTTACCTCAGCATAGACCTTTGGCTATTCCTCCTGTTTTGGAGGTACTGGATGATGTTTACTCGGAGGCTTGCTTTAATCCGGATTCTCTGCCTCCTGCACCAGTTAAGCCTGATAGATATTACAGAGTACCTAACTCTCATCAGTTCCTCTACAAAGGCCATAATGCAGACCCTGAAACTATTTCTCAAGGCCCTAAAGGAATTAAGGCCTCCACTGCCAAGAATCCACTTCCTGCTGAAAGGGAATCTAGATCTCTAGAAAGGTGGGGTAAGAAGGTTTATACCTCGGCCACCCTAGCCATGAGGGCCTTAAACTGCCAGTTTCATATGATTAAATATCAACAATTCCTGTTATCACAATTAAAGACCAAAATGTCGCAACCTGAACAACCAGATATAAAAGAGTTACAGGATATGATGCATAGTGCAGAGCAAGTGGGTAAGCACACTTTACAATGTGGTTATGATGCCCTAGAGGCCTCCAGCAGAGCGGCCGCTACCGGATCAGTCATTCGCAGACATGCATGGCTTAGGGAACAAAATCTGCCAGACCATGTGAAAGCAAAAATTCTTGATGCACCTTTACATAAGGATGTTCTTTTTGGTACTAATGCTGAGGATATATTACGTAAAATGGAAGAAAAAGCAAAATCTATGCAAACTGTCAAAGCTTTCTTACAGGTCCAGCCACCACGGTTTAGCAGGAATTGGCCCTCAAAAAACTGGTCCTTTCCAGCCACTGACAAGCCCCAAAGAGGCAGATATAGACGCGGAAGGGGCAGAGGACAATCACAAGGGTCCTATAGAGGCAGACAATGGCAATCTCTGGCACCAAGAGGTGGTGACGACAGTGCACAACAGTACAGGAAGCAGACTCAATGACTCCCTCATTTCCATGCCAAGCAAAATTCAACTGGCAGCACCTTTGGGAGGGAAACTGGCACTATTTGCAAACAATTGGCATATTGTCACAACAGACAAATGGATTCTGGACATTATAAACAGAGGCTACAAATTCCATTTTCACACTCTCCCAAAAATGAGAGGCATGCCAAATTTACCACAAAATCAAAGGGTAGAGGCACAACTGCAAATTACAAAGCTCCTAAACATGAGGGCTATTCAAAAGGTACCTACGCACCAACAAGCACAAGGTTTTTATTCAAGGCTTTTCCTGGTGCCAAGAAAAGGAAGCGACTGGAGACCCATTCTGGACTTATCCATCCTAAACACATTTCTTCTCGTACCAAAATTCAAGATGCTCACATTACAGCAACTCCTTCCCATGCTGGGCAAGGGGTTTTGGCTGGTAACATTGGACCTCAAGGAGGCATACCTGCATGTCCCAATCAGACAAAGTTGCAGAAGATACCTCAGATTTCTTGCAGGTTCAAACCACTATCAATTCTCTGCATTGCCCTTTGGCTTATCTACTGCGCCCAGAGTATTCACCAAGTGCCTGGCATCAGTGATTGCATACTGCAGACTTCAAGGGATACAAATTTACCCTTATCTGGACGACTGCCTGATCCAAGTGGACAGCAAACACATACTTCTGAAACATCTGGCATATGTGACACGGTTACTGCTTTTTCTGGGATACACCATCAACAAGGAGAAATCAAAACTAACACCTTCTCAGAAAATAACCTTCCTGGGTGCCAACTTGGATACAAACACCCAGATGGCTTACCTTACGCCAGAAAAACAAGGGCAATTATCTCAGTACTTCAAAATACTTGCAAAAAGTACCAGGCTTACTGCAAGGAAAATCCTGCAGGCTCTGGGATTCATGGCATCTTGCATTCTTCTAATCCCATGCGCAAAGCTGCACATGAGGAAACTTCAATGGTACCTAAAAAATCTATGGTCTCAACACAGTCACAGCTTGGAAGCAATTATTCCAATAATTCCCTGTCTTCAAAAGGAATTCATATGGTGGGCCCAAGCATGCCAAGTAAACACAGGCCTCCCATTCTGCAAGCCTCAAGCAACACAAGTCATAACCACAGACGCTTCAGATTACGCCTGGGGAGCGCACATGAAGGACAGGTGCATTCAGGGCAGATGGCCCCAAAAAGAAAAGCACCTTCACATCAATCAAAAAGAAATGCTGGCAGTAATAAATGCAATCTCAGCGTTCAAAGAATTCCTGCATCCAGGACAACTGCTCATAAGAACAGACAACACCACAGTAATGTGGTACATAAACAAACAAGGAGGAACTCATTCATACCCCTTGTGCAGACTAGCCATGACTCTTTGGAACCTGGCTCTGGAAAGACAAATCGAACTTCAAGCACAGTACTTGCCAGGAATGGAAAACACACTGGCAGACACTCTGAGCAGAAATATGACAGATCCTCACGAATGGAAGCTACATCCACAGGTGTTTACAGAGATTGTTCAAACGTGGGGGAGGCCAGATATAGATCTTTTTGCCTCCCACGGAAACCATCAATTAAAAAGGTTTTGCTCAAGGACCTTCCACCCAGAGGCCTGGAAAGTGGACGCTCTTTCCTTCAGATGGACAACTTGGTCAGTTTATGCATTCCCACCTCTACCTCTTCTGCCCAAGGTACTTTTGAAAGCAAGAACAGACAAGCCGAGGATGATACTGATTGCTCCAGACTGGCCGAGACAACACTGGTATCCACTCCTGAGGAGCCTAACACACACTCCTCCGTGGCCCCTGCCTCTAACACCTCTACTGCTGACGCAGAACAATTTCAAAACCCTTCACAGTCAGCTGAAAACTCTCAGTCTCGCTGCATGGAAAATTCCTTAACACCACATCAGACTCTACTCTCCAAAGAGGTGCAGGATGTCATTTTGGAGGCCAGAAGACCATCTACTAGAAAAGCTTACTCCGCAAAATGGAAGCGGTTTTGCTGTTGGAATGAAAAAAGAGGGCAGGACCCTAGAAAATTGAACCTACCTCAGATTTTGCAGTACCTAGCTGAACTTTTGAGCAATGGACTTTCATTTTCCTCAATCAAAATACATGCCTCAGCAATCTCTGCAGAATTCAACATGGATCCTCCTTTATTCTCACACCCACTCCTACGGCATTTCCTCAGAGGGGCTAAGAACATAAGACCTCCAAGGAAACAGCCAGTGCCAGCTTGGGACCTTAACTACATACCAGAAAAATTGACATTGCCTCCCTTTGAACCTGCTGCTTCAACAGAGTTACAATATTTGTCCTGGAAAACAGCTTTTCTACTGGCCATCACTTCAGCTCGTAGAGTTTCTGAGTTACAGGCCCTCATGGCGGTGCAGCCATTCCTCATCTTCCATCAGGACAGGGTTTCCCTCCGTACCAACCCTTCCTTTATGCCTAAAGTGGTATCTAGGGTTGCTTTAAACCAGGCCATACACCTTCCTACTTTTTACCCTAACCCTCAAAACATAGGGGAAAGGCTGCTTCACTCTTTAGACATCCACAGGCAGCTACGTTATTACTTGGACAGAACCAAGTCCTTCAGAAAATCAGATCAACTCCTTGTGTCCTATGCTGTGGGGTGTCAAGGGAAACCTGTTACAAAACAGACCATTTCCAAGTGGATTGGTCACTGCATACGCTTTTGTTATTCCTATCATGGAAAGCCTGTCCCTACTGGTATCAGATCTCACTCCACCAGGGCCACAGCCACCTCTACAGCCTTCCTCAGAGGAGTGCCTACTAAAGATATCTTGGAGGCAGCCACTTGGAGTTCTGTTCATACCTTCACAAAACACTACCATCTGCCTTTATATTCCAGAACAAGAGCAGGCTTTGCCACTGCAGTTTTGCAGGGCATTCTAGCTCATCCCAGTTCCGTATAGTACCTACCACCCTATGCATAGCTTTGGGACTCTACCCATATGTGATTACTGCAGCTGTAATGCACGATGAACATAGTACAGTGTTGTACCTACCATAAATGTAGATGTTCGAGGGCTATTACAGCTGCAGTACAGGTTTCCCACCCTCCTTCCCCACTTGGTAAGACCTTGGGGTCTGAATACCTCTTCATACCTGCTGACTGGGTTATCCTGCTATGTTTTATTTGCTTACTTCTGTGGATTAGATTTATTTATGTATTGCCTTCCTTTTGGGGGCACCTGACATCTGGGGCAAGAAAGACTGAAGAAGATGGCGTCGGCTGTGTCTTATATACTCTAGCCTTCCTGACGTCAGAAGAGTACATGACAACAGCCGACGCCGGACCAAGACTTTGGAATTCGGCCGACCGAGGGACCGCCTGACGGCTGAAAACCCATATGTGATTACTGCAGCTGTAATAGCCCTCAAACATCTACATTTATGGTAGGTACAAAACTGTACTGTTCCCTTGTCCCTCGGGCTTTCTCTTTCTCAAGCAGTCTGGCAGCTGCTTACAACAGACACCTGGATTCTCACCATTATGTCCGACAGGATTACTTTATGACCTGGAAGACCATTCCCTCCTTTTCCAGTATTTCTCACCCCCCTCTGCAGAACAGCTCCCTCATTTTCTAGGGGGTATTGCAGGGTACTATTCAGCCAGTTCCACAGACCAAGAGGGTTTGGGTTTTTATTCCATGATATTTCTGTTCCCCAGGAAAGAGGGATGTTGGAGACCTGTCCTGGATCTTTCTTTTCTGAACACCTTTCTTATGGTCCCTTCTTTTCAAAATGCTCTCTCTTCAGACTCTGTTTCCTCTGTTGCTCCCCAAGGCCTTTCTGGTTTCCTTGCATCTGAAGGATCCTTACCTTCACATTCCTGTCCACCCTCTATGCAGGAAATATTTGCATTTCTCCATTTCTTACTCTCATTTTCATTTCTCTGCTTTGCCATTTAGGCTTTTCACAGCCCCAAGTGTTTTCACCAAATGTCTACCCCCTGTAATCACCTCTTGCAGGCTTCAGGTCATTCAAATCTTTCCTTGTCTGGATGACCTCTTGCATTAGGATCCATTGTATTCCAAGCCTCCTGCAGAATCTTTATTTTAACCACCTTCTGTTGCACGGCCTGGGGTTCACTACCAACCTTCAGAAGTCAACGTTGATTCCATCTCACAATCAAGTTTTCCTAGGCTGCAGGTTCCACACTGTTCCAGTGCTGGCATCTCTCCCTGCCACCAGGGTTTTGGCCCTCACAAATTGTTTCTGACCCTGCTTCTCCTGTCCTCTCTTCCAGCCAGAGAGTTTTTCGGGGTTGTGGGGTTCATGGCCTCCACCATCCCCATACTCCCCTGGGCCAGGCTTCATATGAAGAGGTTTCAGTGGTACCTAAAATCAGTGTGGCTTCAACACCTTCACCCATTGGACCAGCTAGTTCCTCTGCTCCCTTGTTTCAAACTAGAATTTCATTGGTGGATTCAGCAGCTGTCTTTCAATCCAGGTGTTTCTTTTCACCCTCCTCAGCCATCTCAGGAACTAGAAACTCTTCACAGACGCATCAGAGTGTGGTTGGAGAGCCACTTCAGGTACCCTGAAGGTGTGTACAGGGCCTTTGGTCCACTCAGCAGAGTGCGGATCACATCAACATCATTCTGGCCCTTCAAGCATTCCATGCACTCTGGGTAATGGGCCCCTTGAATGTTTACAGAGACAACACCACAGTCATATGGTACCTCAACAAACAGAGGGACACAATGTCTTACCTTCTTTGCAGGTTGGCCTGTTAAGATTGGAAATGGGCATCAGTCTGCAGGTCACCTTACAAGGCAGTCTGTATACCCTCAGAGCTCAATATTGTGGCAGACTTTCTCAACCAGTCCAGGACACAGCCTCTTGAGTGTATTCTTCTCAGGGATATGTTCCTGGGCATAGTTAATCTGTGGAGTATTTCTCAAATAGATTTGTTTGCCTCCTGTCTGAACAGACAACTCCCTCAGTTCTGTTCCAGAGTACCAAGTCCTTTGGCTATGAAGGTGGATGTCATGTCTTTCTCTTGGAAGGAAATGTTCCTGTATGCCTTTCCTCCCCTTCCTCCTCTTCCAAGGGCCCTTCACAGAATCAAGAAGGACTCTCCGAAAATCTAGTTGAGGACTCCCTTTTGTCCCAGACAGCACTGGTTCTCCCTCTTAACTCCCCCTGGCTAGATGGAGTAATCACAAGTTACCTCACTGCATGGCTCTTCTCACACTCATCTGTCCACTCTTCAACTGACACTTTGGGTGCCAAGGTATCATAAGGTATTCCTTTCCAACACCACTTTTCTGAGGACGTGCTTAGGGTCCTGCGGGCGGCCAGGAAACCCAATACCAGAAAATCGTATGTACAAATGGAAGAGATTTTTGGCTTGGTGTCTTAAACAGCACCAGGATGCCTTTTCAGTGGGGGTCCCCTTAGTTCTTTCCTGCCTGTGCGAACTACTTAATTTTGTCTGCCTTAGGCTCCTTTTGAGCCTATCACTGCTGTTGGTTCTTTGCAACATCGCACCTGGAAGACTGTTTTATTTGTTGCTTTAACCTCTGCCGGAAGGGTGTCTGAACTCCAGGCCTTGATGGCAGGCCCCTCCTTTTTTTAGTTTTTCATAGAAACTAGGTCTGTCTCTGTACGAATCCTTTTTATGCCTGAGGTGGTTAGTGAGCTGTCCCTTAATCAGTCTATCCAGCTTCCTTCTTTTTTCCCTTCTCTGCCATCTTCTGCTGAGAAGTTCATACTTGGATTTGCATAGACAGCTCCGATAGACATTATTTAGAAAAGACAACAAAGGCCTTTTGTAAATCTGATCAGCTTTTTGCTTCTTTTCATACCAAGACATTGAGTTTGTCTGCTTGTAAGCAAGACATTTTCTACTGGATTACAATGCCATTTCTGTTATTCTTTTCATGGTAAGCAGTTGCATGTTTCCATGAGAGCTGATTCTACTGGAGCAGTGGCTTCCTTTGTGGCTTTCTTCAAAGGTTTGGATGCCATCTCCATCCTTGAAGCTTCTGCTTGGTCTTTGTTTCACACATTCACTTAGCATTGCAAATTGGATGTCATGTCCAGGGCAGGGAAGGTTTTGCCAAGGCTTTCTTGAATGAGTTTGAGGACACCTCCTTGCCTACACTGTAGCTTTTGTACTCTCCCAGAGGTGATGAATATTGCATGGAAGGGCATAGTACAGTTTTTTAAAATCTTACCATAACAGTAGATGTCGTTTTCTTTGTTGCAATATTCACTCCCTTCTGCCTCCTTTTCTCTTCCTTTTGCATGGGTGGTATTTTGGTAATGGGCGAGAGGTTCCTATTCTCCTCTTCCTGCCTTCCTTCCTTTTTCTAGATGTGTTTGTCCTTCTCTCCAGTGGGGGGTCCTAATTCTCCTGGGTCACTTCATTTCTGAGTTGGGAGCCTGCATACATGTCACCTTTATGTGCTACACTTGTGCTGTGAGCATATGTCTGATATAATGTGCTCCCTGGGTAATAAAGGCTTTGGTGTACTGACCAGACATTGGGCTATCCTTGGCAGGAGATCCCAGAGGTGATTAAAGCTGCAACAGTGAAAGGACATCTACTGCTATGGTAAGATTTTACACAACTGTACTTTCATTTTCTTTCCAGGTCCCCTTGCATAACAGCAGCTATTAAGCCATTGACATTTTTTTTAGCTGATCATTGTAGTTTGACTTCCTTTCATCATTAGGCTCTAATGTATATGCCTTCCGGATACAGTGCCAAAGAAAGCTGATAGTTTGTAGTGGTCATGTAGTTTAAAAAAGTTAATGAAATGAAAGAAAACCTGAGAAATTAATATTGTTATTATGTTATTGTTTTGTAGTACTGCATTAACATTTTTTTTTGGCTTGTTGTATTCTGTCCGATTTCTTGGTGCATGTATCACCCTTTGAAGTCACATAGTGCACAGAATAGGTCTGTTTGAAACTATCATGAGGGGGTAAAGAATGTGTTGTCAACACATCTCTCAACCTCTTACTGCAATAAATCTGGAAACGATGGACAGATTTTAAATATTCCTGTTCTATACTTAGAAAGTTGCTAGAATAACACGTTTTCCATTAGCACGCATTTTTCTGAAGGATATGAAATCAGAAACTGAAATGCTTGTCATTATTTAGTGTCTCAATGATTTGCCAGAAAAGCACAAACAACCTGAGGCAAAACTCTGGACATTCTGGAAATATCTGGACAGTTGAGAGGTTGGTGTCACTGTAAGAAGGTGGTTTGCACTATGCTTATCTACATAACAATATCAGTACACTGTTTTCTTTTTCCTGGAGTAGCCCATGTGCCTGTACTAGTCTGCTTCATGTGGAGTCATTTGGTGTGAAGGGGTAAAGGCTGTTTATGTTCAAAGAATTTACGCTTATGTTTGGGGGAGTGAGACTTGTACTTTTGCTGTGGTGTTGATTAAGGGCAAGGCAAATTATTTACATATGCCACATGCATTATGTCTGTCAGCAGTGAGGTGGGAGAAAAGTGAAAAAAATATGCCACTAGCACCCATGTACTTAGTGTAGAGGTGATTTGTCTCGGACATGCATCTCTCCACAATGTAGGAATAAGTCATAATGTATACTTAAGATGAATTATGGAGAGTCTGGAGTAGCTGATGATATAACATCTGAAGGGAATCGTGGTTTGCTGTGAAGATGGGCATTAATAAGAAAGTTAATTTAAAAAAGGACTTGTGAACTAGGTGGGTTCCTCCTTTCACTGTTTCTGTTCCTGATGACTTTTTTAAAACACCTTTATTGAATTATCACTTGTGAGATAGTTAGACTTATATTTATATAAAAGTAATTAAAATCAGTTCACATTTACAAACATTGTACATTTCATGTATTGTTATATGTCATATAATCTAAGCAAATTACATAAATGATTCAATCCCTGCCATCTTTTGAACATCATTCCTCCTCCAAAACATTTTGCTGCGTGTATTTTACCACAATTTCCATTTTTACTATGTAATTTATTCCTTCCCATTTCTAAAGATCCCACTTACTATTCTTTTATCTTTGTTACAATATTCATTACTTCAAGTATTGATAAAGTACTTATACCAAAATCTATATATTCATTACATGCACTAATACAACTATACTTTATCCCACAGACAATGAAAAGTGTATGTGTGTGTGTTTTGTGCATTCAAGGTAGAGTAAGATTGTTGGGTTAAAAAAAGTGGCTTTATATTCTATTTGATACTAGCTTTTGGTGATAGATGGCACATGATCAAAATTATTCTTGCAAAAGAGCCTTTTCTGCTTTCCCCTTACATAGTAGTGCTCGCTGATGTTATTTACAATTGCCTTTTTTTTCTCTTCATATACAGGTTAACATCTTATCATTTGTAGCTGAAGTTTTCTGGTGGTTTGAAGAGTTGAAACCAGACTTTGTTCATCCTAAGGATCCACTCACCTTGGAAGGTATCTTCAGTTATGTCTTTTATTACTTAAGACAGAGTGGGAGGTGGGGAATACTGTTGAGTGAACTCTTTCTGATCTGTTAGTGTGTGTAGTCTGACATTAACACATGAGTCCTAGTAACTACCCCCCCCCCATCTCCACTGTTTGCTAACTCTGTGTATTTCTAATTACTGTAGTCCATGATAAGCTGTGCATAATTAGACTGATGCAAAAGTTAGAACTGCTGTTTCACACTGCTTGCTTCTACAGTTTACTCTTGAATATGGTGTTTTCTTTGTGGGGACTCTGTCATCCCTTTGACCTTGTGGGTTTTCCCCAGGTGCTCAGGCTTCCTCCCCATCTAGAAGGGGGAAGTGCAGTAAGTGAATTGCCAATCCTTCAAATTACCCACTTTTTATGCATCTTGTGATGGTGCCCTGTTCAGTGAGTTCCTGTGCCTTGCGCCCACGGAGTGGAAGGGTAGGCTGTGGCTCCCCAAGTGATCCTGTACTGGATTAAGAAGTTAAAAAGAAAATGAATGAATGAATTGTTGGTACTGTCAGCACAAGTATTTTGTTTGCTTGTATGCCTAGTACAGATGTACTGTTTATTCTACAACATTCATCACCACTTTAAAGGAACATTGAGCCAATCCCTCTGAGCCTTAGACATTTTTCCTATTTTTCATAAGTCAGCCTTTCTGCTTTGCTTTTTATTCTGGTACTTTTATCTTAAAACCCCCAGTATTCATGAAAGATGAAAGTGCATGGTGCTGGTTTTGGTGAAAATGATCTGTGATAGTTTTTATCTAGTGTAGAGTCCAGATCTGACCACCACTTTCACGTACCCTATGCTTTTCAGGTGTTACTTCAGGTAAGTGTGACAAAACCGAGTGATTTTCTTTTACAACAAAAAAAAAATTGGGAGCAAATGTTTACCCCTAATCTTGGTTCATACATTTTTTCTGGTCGCTTTATCCTTCTTTCTTGCCTTTTTAATATGCAGATGTAACTGAGGGCAGTCACTGTTCCACTTATTTTAATTAGAAGCAGAACTTATCAGTAGATAAGAACATCTTAGCTCACCTGTTGTTCACATAAAAAAAAAAAAAAAAAGACAGGAGTACAAATTTGTAGTCAGTGTTTGTTATAGGGCCATGAAGAGATGGTGGACTATTGGACCTTCTTAAGTCATCATCAACCTCGAGGAAGTTTGCCTTGAAGAAGTCTCTAAAAACAGTTTGCATGGTTGTTGACCCATACTCGGACTGTACTCTGAATAAAACAAAATAGCACAATGATCAGATGTGACTACTGATGGTATGACAGTGGGTGAGGAGCAGCCTGGGACTGTTTGAAGGTCTAACATGTTAGTGCCTCTAGTGACTGAGGTTACTGTTTGATTCATAGTTTAGTACTAAGCTAACTGCCCTTGCGAGTCATTTTAAGCTTAGCCAATTATCCCTTGTGAGACTCAAACCCTGCACCTTGTGTTTGTAAGGCAAACACCTTAGCCGTTAAGCCACCTTTCCAACCAAACAAATTTCTTTTCCATTTGTGCCATTAACAGTAAATGTTTCACAGTTTAGTACTAGGCTAGCTGCCTTTGTGGGCCATTTTAAACCTAGCCAATTACCCCAAGTGAGAATCAAACCCTGCACCTTGTGTTTGTAAGGTAAACACCTTAACCATTATGCCAACACTGATAAATTCAAGGAGGAGTTGAACATATTTACTTTTAGTAGTACAAGTGTGACAGTTGATAGAGGGGTGATTAAAGTCCCCTTGAAAGATGGTGTTTAGTTTAATGATGAGGGGATGTTGTTTATTAAGATAGTGTTTAGTCTAATAATGAGGGGATGTTGTTTATTAAGATACAT